>NW_004955508.1:3120217-3211613 GCF_000276665.1 Chinchilla lanigera | reverse complement strand
CCTTCGGGGCCAACGGGCCGCGCGCCGAGGCCGCCGTGGGAACGACGCACCCCTTCTCCGGCCCTGGGGCGGGGCTGGGGTCGCGGTCCGGGCCCATGGGCGCGCCGCCCCCGTCCCCCGGCCTGCCCCCTTCCTGGGCCGCGATGATGGCGGCCCTGTACCCGAGCACTGACCTCTCGGGCGCCTCCTCCTCCTCCCTGCCTTCTTCCCCATCCTCCGCCTCGCCTCCGAACGAAGTGATGGCGCTGAAGGATGTGCGGGAGGTGAAGGAGGAGAACTCCCTGAATGAGAAGCTGTTCTTGCTGGCGTGCGACAAGGGTGAGAGTTAGGCCCCTTCCTCCGCCTCGGGACGCCCCTCGCGCCGCCCGCGCCGCCCGGGCACACTCTCCCGCCGCGCCGCCCCCGCCGCGCCCCGGGACCCGGTGCGCGCCCTGCGGCGCTGGCCTCCCTTCGGCGGTCAGGCGTGGAGGTGCGCTCGTGGGAGCCCACCCCAGCTCCGATCCCGCGGAAGATCTGGTCCCCTTCGGCCCCCACTTCTTTTGGGACCTGAGCGCCTAGTCTCGGACCTTGCGGTCCGAAAATTCCGTAACCTTTCCTAAAGATTCCTCCTCTCTATGGGCTCTGACTTGACTTTTGTTGTTGTTTTAAAAAGTCTCTTCTGTTATTTAGCTTTAGTTACCCAGTGCCTCGGTCAGGGATGGTTAAATGGAATTAGGTGTTTGTATGTATCTGTCCTAGGTAGAGAAACGTGAAGTAAGAATAGAACTGGAGAAATTCCTCCTTAGTTCCCGAAACTTACTCCAAGCTTAAAGAACATCTTTGTTCGTGGTTTTTATTAGAAACTGCACCAGAGCCTTCTTTAGGGGATAAAGACAGTGAAAGATAATTACAGAGAGAAAATAGATGCGGTGGATTTAGTGTGTTTTCTTTTTTAATCTAGAAATTCTAGAGTAAATCTAGAAATTCATCATTTTTATGGCTGTATTAAAAGTCTTGGCCTTACGCAAGCTTTCAAGTGATGTATATAATAAAAGAAATTGGAGGGGCTGGGGATGTAGCTCAGCGTGAGTTCGATTCCCGTACCGGAAAAAAACAAAAACAAAAACAATCAAAAAAAGACTAGGGAAGTTAGAGATTGCCCTCAGACTGCTTTATTTCCTACAGGAAAAAAAGTACTGACAGTCTCCTGTTTCTAAATTTAGGCAGCTTGCCGTACAGTGGCCGTGCTCACTTAAGAAAAGCCTATTAAAACCTAGACATCCTAAACGTATACTGTCTCCTAAGAGCAATTGGCACCACAAAAGATGTTTGCCTGTATGTGTGTGTTTTAAGTAAACGGCAGTAACTTTTCTTACTGCTTTTGAAGTAGGGTTTTATTTATACAGCTTTATAAAAGTACATTAACATATAAAAAAGTTCACCTGTGCTTACTTGTTAAGCCACTTTTTTTTTGGTATCGGAACTCGAACTCAAGACCTCATGCTTGCCAGGCAAGCGCTGCCCCACTGAGCTAAACCCCGGCTGTTAAGCCACTTTAATGTTCTCCTATAGTAGTAGTAAATAATACGAAGATACTTGTTAAAGTCTACCATAGATACAACTTTGAATAGTTTTGGAAATGTAAAGAAACGTAACATCATAAAAATTACAGTCTATGTAATATTATTTATTTATTTATTTATTTTTTTTTTTTTTTTTTTTTTTTTTTTTTTTTTTTTTTTTTTTGGTTTTTCTCCGGTACCAGGAACTGAACTCACGACCTTGCGCTTGCCAGGCAGGCGCTTTGCCGCTGAGCTAAATCCCCAGCCCCATATGTAATATTATTTAATATTGCTGGATTACCTTGCGTTCTCTTCCGTCAAAATTTCTGAGTTGGGAAGGGAAAAGATTGTCTTATATTAGAATAAGTGGTCATTGCTACCCTAGCTCCTGTGTTGTGGATATTTTAAAGCAAATAGAAAAGGAATTTGATATTCTTGTTAAACTTGAGGACAGAAATGTCATAATGAAATAGCCATGGTATTTACATGGTGTATATATTTAGGATTATTGCGTGACATTTCAAAGAGTTTTAACTGATGACAGTTTTATACCCTATTCATAGTAACATTTGAAACAGCTTGATATTATTAGTTTCCCATGTTATAACATCAAGATCCTTGGACAGATTGGCTTTTGGAGGTGAGATAGAACCTGAATATGCATGCTTTATCCCTGCATGTGAAGTTTTTCAAAAGGAGAGATAAAATCGGTATCTTCTGTGTTTCAGATATATTGAAACAAGTTCTTTGGTTAATTTTGGAATATTTATTACACATGCTTTTCATATACATTTCAATTCGAGATAGAGGAGTACATTTTTTGCTTATATGTTTGTTTGCACTAATATTGGTAAACATTTTTTAGTGTTGCCTAAATCAAATCTAAAAGTGAAACATTTCCTGAAGTAGCAGTAACTTCTCCCATTATATTGGGATCTTCATCCGACCAAACAGCAAACTTTTATTAAAACAGCTAGTGGAATAGAGTGTTCCTGCTTTTTATAGACAGTGTCATTTAATGTATGTCTGTGAGCCAGATCGGGGTGTGTGTGTGTGTGTGTGTGTGTGTGTGTGTGTCTGTCTGTGCCTATGTTGTATCTATCTGGTTATAGTTGAATGAAAATCATTTGTGTCAGAAAAGATATCTCCACTTTTGGATTTACTAGTTGGAAATTACACTTGCTTTGTGTGGTTGTTTTATAAATCTTGAATTCTTTGAGTTAAATGTATTCAATAAAGATAAAAGGTAAATATGGTACTTACAGAGCACCACACAAATCAATCTTACCATTTAACAATGTTAATCTGAATGCTAAAATGTTTAGAATAGGGAATCTAGGAATTCCTAAAGGAAAACTTGTGGAAATGAGATGGTCATTTGTATATCAGTGACTGGGTGGCCCTTGGAAAAGTGTGTACAGGTGAAAGAATAAACAAAAATGTAGAAAACGTTTTTATAGTTTTTAATAGCTGGCTTTTATGTAAAGGAGGTCAGTAGACCTAGGCAATTGCACATCGAAGTAGTAGCCACTTGATAATGGCAATTGCTGGTCTTCACTGTGGGCCAGGATCGTCTCAAAGATAACACTTTGTATAAATTGTGTGAAGTTTG
Source organism: Chinchilla lanigera (assembly GCF_000276665.1). Lineage (NCBI taxonomy): Eukaryota > Metazoa > Chordata > Mammalia > Rodentia > Chinchillidae > Chinchilla > Chinchilla lanigera. The sequence continues at coordinate 3,208,460 of NW_004955508.1, read as the reverse complement.
TATAAATTTGTATAAAATTTTGGAAAATAATTGAAAGTTTGTGTTCTAGAGATATAAAGTTCAGTCTGGAGCCCCTGAATGAAATTATTTTTAGACATGGACCTCTAATTCAGAGGTCAAGACTAATTGAAAGAGGAGCTGACTATAAGTGTAGATAGTTAAATAGTAACAATTCTGACCACCTCCACTGTTTCCTCCCTCACTGAGAGTTAATGTGCCAGTGAGCCCCTTGTATCTGTAGGAACCTGTGGTATCTGTCCCTTGCTGACTGAAGAATGGGTAAATAACGCTTACTTAAATACCTACACTAAGTACGATCCATTTTAATTTTCCTCATTTAAAGTAACTGTTGAGCCTGGTTTTTAATATATATTCATGAACGTAAACCCTTTAATTTGCTGATGATCAGTAATTCTTCTGCAGGAAAAAAGCAGTATAAAAGGCTTTTGTGCCTGCCAAGTCTTCATGGAGAATGTTTTTGGGAAATTTAATTTGTAATTGAATCAGCAGTTCCATCTTGACATTTCAGCATGGGGGCGGAGGAAGAATATGGAAGGCACAGTTTCACCATCCTGCTTGTGCTCAGTGTATTTTGTTCTCCGTCACCTTTGTGATGTGGTTATAAGAAAGGATCTTTTGATGATAGAGCTCCTACATAAGTGTTTTGTACTTTTGAGCTAAGGATAAGCTGCTGTTTTATTACCTTAATATGTTTGATGGAAATTTTTTGTTTTGGCTATTTGAGAAAAGATTTTTGAAGAGAGAGGTTAAAGCAAGGGTTAGGGCAAGTTGGAAGAAAACATGCAGTGTGTTGGGTATTGCTGAGTGTTATGTTGACATGTGGCACCTGATGGAAAGAGGTATGCACCATGAGGGAAGAATACTTTTCAGAAAGGAGAAAGTGAGAGAGTATGGTAGGCCTTGCTCTACAAGCATTTCCAGGTTGTCATTAGGTGTACCACCTAAATACATCATACAGGAAAGCTTTTCAAATCAGCGAAGTTTCAGAATGTACTGAGAAATACTGCCATAGGAAGTAGTTCATAGTTATTGTAACAAAAAAGCAAAACAGAAAGACTGGTAAGTCACCAGAATATTGAAAATTGACGTATAACACAATTTTTGTTTTTTTTTAAGACAGGGTTTCGCTGTACAGTTCAGGCTGGCCTTGAACTCACTATGTAGCTCACGCTGGCCTAGAACTCAGCGATTCATCTCCTGCCTCTGGATTACAGGGGTGCACCACCATGCCCTGCTTAACACAGCTGTCTCCCAGTTCTGTAATACAGGCATTTCTTTGTAGCAATCCCATAAGTGTGTGTTTTTTTAAAATTTTTATTTTGCTATTCTTTTATATGTTATCAGAAACATATAGTTCTTGTGTTAAGGCATTGGAAAAGTGCTTTATCAATAAATGAAGGACTGCATCCCTATCTTTTAGTTCATTTTTTTTGTAATGAAGATGTTTTCTTGTGCTATAAGTGAGGACAGTAAGAACAGTATGTTTGTGTACAATAGATCTGTCTGAGGGAAGAAGCAAATGCTCTGTTTAATTTAAATGGTATACAGTATATGTCATTTGGAAGATGGGCTATTCCTAGCACAGAGGAATCTCTTTATCTGGTCAGTTAAGAGAAAAAAAGATATCCAAGGCAAACCCCTATCCCTTGTATTTTACAAGGTTGAAGGATGTTAAAAGATTAACATTTGATTTTATAGATACTGTTATAGCCTAAAAATAATTTCTCTTTTTGCTGCTAGTACTGTGTTTTATTGATGGCTAACTGTACCAAATTTAATCAAATGGAGAAGATCTAGGATTAGTAGTTTAATAGGTAATGAGTTCAGAAGTTGTGATTCTAAGTAGTGACTTTTAAGAGCCAAAAGGAGTGATCAGGACTAAAAAATTCCAGCACCATATCAGTGTGAGGTCCAATAGAATTTCTTTGGATGCAAAAGTTTTTCCTTCTAATGAAATCTGTTTTAAGCATGACAGAAAAAAAAAGCATGACAGGAACATTCTAACCTCCAGCACTTCATAACTAACTTTTAAGTTTTATTAGTAAAATTAAAACTGATGAACATCAATGTTCCCATTTTATTAATGGTGAAATTCACCATAATATGCCAGAAATTCAAATGGGATGCTGATGAGGAAAGATGGAATCACATTTTCTTAATACTGTAACATTTCTTATTTCTTGTTTTTTTTTTTGGTTTTGTTTGTTTGTTTATTTATTTATTTATTTTTTTTTTGAGACAAGGTCTCATTGTAGTCCAGACTGGCCTTGAACTCACAGTGGTCTTCCTGCCTCAGCCTCTGGAGTGCTGGGGTTACAGATGTGCACCACAACACCTGGCTGTCCACTGTATTTCTTAAGGGTTTATCAAGGGTGGAATATTTCTTGCAAAATAATTGGATTACTCTGGCATTTTATACACTACTTCATTTTTTAAATTGCAGGTTGACTTCATGACTGCTAATGGGTTGTGTGGCCTGCAGTTTGGAAAACATTGGTCTGGAACGACAGTGTGTGATAAGGGGAGTGGCACAGGGCAGTTCTGAGTGGTAGCAAGGTTCAGGTGATACAGCGTGTTGGAGGCCCCAAGTGAAAAATGTTAGCTTTTAAATGCATTAGAAAATCATGTAAAGTTGACATACTTTGTATTTAAAAAGGTCACTCTGAAGGCAGGGTGGGAAATGGATTGAAGAGTGGACCTAGAACAAGAATAATCAAATTATGGCCCACAGTTTGTGAGGCCTGTGGGCCAAGACTTTTTTTTTTACATTTCAAATGGTTAAAATTGTTTGGTTAAAACAAGAATAATATTTCATAACATGTTAAAGTTCTATAAAATTAAAGCTTCAGTGTCGATAAGCAAGATTTTGTGGAAATGTACCCATGTTTGTTTATGTGCAAACTGTGTGTAGCTGCTTTCGGGTGAAAGGGGCCAAATTGAGTAGTTGTCGTGACTGAGATGTCACAGCCCAAAAGCTTGGTATACTTACTACCTGGGCTGTTTTCAGAACAAACTTTCTGATCCTTGTGTTAGAGTATGATGTACTATGAAGTAATATGAAGTTGCGATAGGGAAGAGTCCAGTGGGAACTGAGTTCAGGTTCAGTTTGAACAGAGGGGACTGGACCTTGTACAGGGAACAGGAAGGAGTAGAGAAGAGGGTAAATGGGACTCAGTAGCGTCAGGGAAGTGAAAAATTACACAATCTAGGACATGGGTAGTTGGTTTATGTTAAACCAATCAGGGTTTGCTACCTGGCACTTAATGGAAGTTAGGATTCTACCCTCCCACAGAGGCTGGAAAATGTGAAATAGTGAAGTCTTTTGGTAGCCGAGAGTTTTCTCAGGCAGGCACTGTAAGAAGATCATCTTGTAAGGCGTCCTTGTACTGTTGGAAACCGTTTTGTTCATGTCTGTAGGCTCACAGTGAGGGCTAGCGAAGAAGAGAGCCCAGAGGAGACTGAGTAGAGTTTGGTCAAACGGAGAATCTATTTAGTAGGCTTAGAAATTAAGAGTCTGTTTCACTGTTCAAGGAGAGACAGTGGTGGCTTGGATGAGAGGCGGTAGTGTCCATGGGAACAGGGAGTGTGTTGCAGAGGGGACGGAGGTGACTTGCTAAGGGGTATACTCCCTGTGGAATTGAAGGTTTATTTGTAATTCACTGAAAAAACTACAAGCCATGTAGCTAAAAAAGTAAACAGATTGTGTTGTATTTCCTCTTTACATATATATATATATATATATATATATATATATATATATATATATACACACACGCACATATCTATTCTAAAACACAGACTTGCTTTGTAGTCCAGGATGGCCTCCAACTAACAGGTATCCTCTGAGTGCTGGAGTGATAGGCATGCACCACCACACCTGTGTTATATGTTATATTTGCAAAGACAAAAGATATATGCAATTCTTGAAAGCAATTTCAGTATAAAATGAAGGTATAAAGTATATCTGTTTGGCATACACCAGCATCTTGAATGGTAACTTTTTCTGTATAACTAGCTTCTTACTATGTATTTAATTTGTCTTTTAACTTTTTACATATATGCTCATCCTAAAAGTTTAGACAGCTTAGTCTTTTAAAATACAGTACATTGTTTTAAATGACTTGGAAATACGAACTTTGGGAATGAAGTAATATTTGGAGAGAGAATGGCTGAAATTATTACTGAATTAATGAAGGACAGAAGTCCTTAGAAAGTCGAATGAGTCCCAAGCAGGATAAGTGAGAAATTAACCCTCACTGAGACACACCATAACAAAGAAATACAGCTGAGTTTTTATGGGTACTATTGTCTCATTACTAAGGTGCAGAAATAGATTTGGCTGAGAAAAGGTTTTAAATGTTATTTCTGGTAATCATGATACATTTTTAACTGTTCTGTGTGGCCACTGCTGTGCACGTATCATTTTGTGAAGTGTTTGCTAAGTTTTTGCGTGGAGTGTTAGTGTCCAAATATTAATTGGTGGTGCTATGGCGAAAGTATTACTTTTTTGTGACTGGTTTTCTTTTTGAGGGAATTAAGTAAATACATTGTCAAGAAAATGACTATTCAACTTCTTTCAGAATGTGTAGAGACTGTAAGGTTATAGATTAAAAATAATAAATTTGTACTTTAATAAAAATTAATACCTTTCTCATTCTTTTAATCCAGTTTTAGTATTTCCCCTTTCTGTATCATGAAATCATTATTTTTCTTCTGGTTTTCACTGATTTTTCTTTCCCTGTTTCTTATTCATATCCTTCCAAGGAATAGCTATAATTTCAAGTTGCTTTTAGGTTTATTCAGCTTATGTTTAAAAAGTAAAATGAAACAAAACAAACACCTAACTAGCTTGCTTTCTTTCTCTTTTCTTTTAATTAATTCGCCTTTCTGCACCATCTCATCAGCCAATTTAGTGGGTTCTTGGTGAAAATAATTACTCTGATTTTCCCTCATGGGATAACTGTTCTGTGGGCTACAGTCAGGCAGAAGACAGTTTGTCTGCTCCTCACAAATGAAGCATTAATTCTAGTCTGCGTTAGGATTTTGTGATCTAAATGTTCCCTGGTCATTTACTTTAAACAGCCTCATTAACAAGATTGTGGTTGTGTGTGTCTCTCTCTCATACACACACACACACACACACACACACACACACACGTGCATGCACAGGTTGGGAGGATGGTGTGGAGGGGATTTCCAGGCAGCTGTCCCTCCCACTGTACATACCCACCAGCATATACACTGCTTTTCAAAAGTATGCTTTCTCCTTTAGAAACTCTTTATAATAGTCTCTATTTATGATTTCATTTTTAAGATTATGATATAAAAGTGAATGTATATATATATTTGGGATATGAAACTTACTCCTTTAAGGTTCTTATTTTTCTAGGTGCCAGTCTGCATCTAGGGGCATTCTTTATTAAATTGTTTCACATATCTTCAAGTTTCTCTCCTTATAATCATCCACTTAGGAATTTTAGATTACTAACTTTTACTTCACATCGCATTATAAAAGTTTTCTACCTGCTCTTTACATATATTTGCTGCCGGTGCGTGTATGATTTTATCAGGATACAAGCTCTTCTCCAGGAAGTGTTCCTATTTTCTGTGCACATTTCCATATACAAAAATAAATATAGCTGTTTTTAGTTTTAATTCAACAAGCTAAATTTTTCTTTATAGTCATTTTTAATATGTCTTGAATATTAAATTATGTTTGTATATTGTTACTTAGGTGACTATTATATGGTTAAAAAGATTTTGGAGGAAAACAATTCAGGTGACTTGAACATAAATTGCGTAGATGTGCTTGGGAGAAATGCCATTACCATAACTATTGAAAACGAAAACTTGGATATACTTCAGCTTCTTTTGGACTACGGTTGTCAGGTACAAGGCTAGAAAATTTTATCTAGTAGCTTCTAAGAAATGTTAGATATGCTCTGTTTTCATCTTTCCTTTCGGTTTGGTTTCTTTTTATTTTCTTCCTCTCTTTCTCTTCTTCACCTTCTATTTGTTGAGCCACTAAGAAATTTAAAATATAAACCAAAAAGCCATTTTAGTGTGATATTTTGATTTACCTTTTCCTGTCATCATCTTTCCCTACATCTGATACAGGTAAAGACTTTGTTTTTTTACCTATATTGTCACTATTTACATTATATACCTAAAATTAGTACAAGTGTTCTGCAAGTGTCAAGGGGACAAATTTTTTTCCTGTGATTTATAGGCATACAAACAAAATGCTCCTGACTCACAAATAATTTTGTTTGACTTTGATTTTCTTCTTAAATTTATAAAATTTTCCTTTTCATTTGAAATTTAATATTTACTTATGTCTAAAAATGAGTGATTTTTATTTTAACCAGAAAAGATAAACCTTTGTGTTTGGCTTTATAGCCATTCAAATAGAAAAGCAGACATACATATACATCTCAAAAGAATTAAGTCTAAATATTCTGAAGGAAGTGTAATAATAATATTGTTTTCTTCTCCTTTTTTGGTTGAACTCATGTTGGGACTTAGCAATGAATTCTAGCTTTTTTTTTTGAGACAGGGTCTCACTGTATTTCAGACTGGCCTTGAACTCACTATGTAGCCTAGGCTAGCCTCGAACTCACAGCAGTCCTTTCGCTGCAGCCTCCCAAGCCTGAGCGCTGGGATTACAGGCATGTGCCACCACACCTGACTTCTTTTTTTCTTGATAGGGCATATTTTTTGAATGATATCAGGAAGCACTCACAGCAGGCTTTCTGAACATAAGTAGCTACTTCTGTGTACATGTACATAGTACTGTGTGGTACCATGTCACATATATATTCTTAGAATAAAAAAAGAAGTTGTGAACCCAACAAGCTCAGCTATCCAGGACACAAGTTAGAACCATAAAGTAAGTGCAGTGTACCTCTAAGCAACCAGGGTAGCTGTGATGAAGTTTCCAAATTAAGTTTAATTGCAGAACTACTTCAGGAACCCACCTTCAAAGTCAGTTTTTCGTTTTTTATTTTAGATTCCATTTTAGCAAACTTAATTTCTTAATCCAGGGAGAATTAGAAGGGCGGTGGAAGGGGCATTAGAGTTGCACCGCAACAAAGTGAGACAGAGTATCTTGGAGACTATTTAGTAAGGAGGTCAGCAGCGTTTCCTATCTGATAATCTCTGAAAGAGCTATGAATTAGAATGATAATTACAATTTATAATAGCGGACTAGAATCAGTAAGGAAAAGTTAAATTATATTCAGTATCTGTTAGTTTACAAGAAAAATATGTAGTACTCTGAAAGTAGATTTCCACCACATGGTTCACATTTTAATGTTAAACACTTAAAGGCATAAGCTTCAGTTATTTAGAAAAAAAGTTTATAAAGAAATTCAGTCCCTGATGATTCTGGATAAAAGATGTATTACGGTATAATATCTATGTTTATATATATATATGGTTATATGTATATAATTCTGCAGCATTCATATTTTTCATATTCTTGATTGCATTCGAACATCAGTGTCAACTTGTGTAGATGTTCTTTTACAGATCAAAAAACTGAGGCTCATAGACTTTAATGAATTGCCCAGAGTTTTAAAATTAGTAAAGGCAGAGCTAAGCATTTCATCTTCTGACTGCAAATTCCATACTCTTTCCAATTCACTGTTTCGTATCCAGGCTACCTGTGTCTTGTTCTACCAGTCAATATCCAGGGCCTTTATTTGAGTGTAAGGTTATAGAAATGAATAAGGAAAATATGGGTTCTTTGCTAAAGGATTTTAAATGATTTAGAAAATCAAAGTGAATATAAATGATAAATCAATTGGATAGTACAAAAGTATATTTAATAAGTGCTGAGTAGTAATAATGCTTGACCCTTGTATATTGCTTTACAGTTTCAGAGTACTTTCTTGTATTTTATCCTGTGTTACATCAGTGTTTTTCAGTCGAATGATGGACATTGGCAATGTCTGGAGACATTTGTAGTTTCACAGTTTGGAGGCAGCTTACTACTCGTATCTAGAGGGTAGAGGCTAGGTATGCTGTTGAACATCCTGTAATGTATAGGATGGCTGCCACAATTTTAAAAATATATCTGGCCCAAAATGTCAGTAGTACCACTACTGGAAAACCCTGTCTTATACTTAAACTCTTATTATTCAGTATGAATATTTTAGAAATACAGAGAAGCGTAAGGTCATTGAGGGTTGGATTTATTGGGAAGGGTTTCATTGGAATAGTGTCAGTTGAGGTCAGCCTTGAAATATTGCTGATACTTATGACACTAGCCTGTGTCAACAAGTTTAAATATATTCTCTTAATTCTCACAGCAGCCTAAAGGATATAAACAAAAACAGGTACTGTGTGTGTGTGTGTGTGTGTGTGTGTGTGTGTGTATTTTGGGGGGGATTGAGATAGGGTCTTGCTATGTAGTTCAGGCTGACCTTGAACTCACTATGTAGCCCAGGCTGTCCATGAACTCACAGCAGTCTTCCTGTCTCAGCCTCCCAAGTGCCGGATATACAGGCATGCACCACCATGCCTGATGCAGTGTATATTCTTGAGATACTTAATTGGCAGACTTATTTTGTATTTGTGCTTTTAAAAATTTTAGTTTATTAGTGTATGTGTATAGTACATAATATTTATGTTCCTTGTGGGAAGTTGGTACATAATACATCCTGATTCCTATCTTTCGTCCTTTATCCCTTCCCTCCCTTCCCCCTCCCTCCATCTCTGGATCTCCTTCCCCTTTGAGAACGGTCTGTCTCCCTTCTTCCTATTATCTGTCTTTTAGTTTGCTCTTTATTTTTACACTTAATAACCTTCTTGAACAAAATATTTGGGCTGGAGAATAATGAAAATTAAAAGGAAAAATAAAAGCTGATGAAAAAGGCCTTGAATACTAGGCTGAAAAATTACAGTGAGATATGATTAAATAAATTTTGAGAAAGGGTATGATATGTGTCAACTATTTAGAAAGATAAATCTAGTAGCTGAAGTTAGTATAGAGTAGAAAAGTAGGGAAGACTATAGCTCACATGAGCAGTGTTCGTAGTGATCCAGAGAGGAAGACGTTGAGGCCTGAACTCACAGAGTGGCTGTAAGAAAGGGGGAAAGGCAGATAAGAGAGAGGTTGTAAAGGAAGAAGTGACAGGTGTTAGTGAATTTTTAAATTTGGAAGGGAGAATTGAGAAGGAGTCTAACATGATTTGGAAATCTTAAACATGGGTAACTGGAAGGAGGATGAAAGAAAACCAAAAGAGAAATCAGGCTTGGAGCAAAGGAAAATGATTTCTGGTTTTAGCCCTGTTGATTTGGAGGCCATCAGGCAGCTCTCAATGGGTAATCACAGGTGAAGGTCACATCTCCAGGGAGTGTCAGGCAAAAGAGATACAGTAGCCATGCATGATGGCTGTAATCTATAATCTCAGCTACTCAGGAAGCTGAGGCAGGATGATCCAAGTTGAGGTCAGCCTGGGCAACTTATTGAGACCCTATCTCAAAAAATAAAGAGAGGTGTGAATGTAGCTCAATGGTAGACTCCTTGCCTTTTATGCATGAGGTCCTGGGTTCAACCATGGTGCTGCAAAATGAATAGCGAGGTAGATAAGGAGAGAGAGAGATACAATGGGCAATCATAGGCATGAGGAGGACCACTGATGTCATGCAGGTAGGTGAAGTCAAGAGTAAAGCAAAGGACTGGTGCAAGTTCATTCTTAGAGTGCCTACATTTAATAAAGGGCGTTAGAAGGAAAGCATGTCATTGAAAGAGACCAAATGAATGATGGAAGATGCTGGGGGCAGTTAAGATAATGTGGCAGTGTGAAAGACAAAAAAAATGTTTAATATGTTATTAGAAATCTGTCCGGGGATATAGTTTAGCTTCAGAGTGCCTGCCTGGCAAGCACGAAGTCCTGAGTTTGATTCCTGGTACCAAAAAAAAAAAAAAAAAAAAAAAAAAAAAAACCACCAAAAACAAAAAACCAAAGTCTTAAAAGATAAGTAGATAGTAAAGGTTGTTGGATTTTGAACGTATTGAATCAGTAGAATTAGAGAAAATGATGCACATTGATTTGAGAAGTTTGACACAGCGAAAGCAAGAGGAAAATGGAGTAGTAAGACGAAGACGGGATGAATTAAATTAGCAAAGAGTGAGGAAGGATTTAAAGTTAAAGTGAGAGCTGAAACTGGTATTTCTGTTAATGAAGGACCAAGCTCCTATTGAAGACTGGGGGCTTTACATAGAATACTAAGGTGAAAAATTGGAAGGGAAATAACTAGTTTCTTTCCTTTACCTAAGAGGAAAGAGCATGGGGATTGTTGAAAAGACGAATTCTGAGGTGAGAAGGAAAGTAGTGACTTCATAAATACATAATAAATGTATTGAAAACATTCTAACAAGGAATGGTCAGCTACTGAGAAATTGGGGAATAAAACTAGCGAGGATATTTTGCATGCCTGTATGTATTTTAAAAATAATTTAAAATATTTTTGTTCAACAGAACTGCCATTTATTTATCAAATAATGTATTATCTATACAGAATAAGTCAGTGGTAACTCCTTATTTACATGACATTTTTACATGTATAATTGTTATAGCTGAAGCTTATCCTTTTAAGCATGAAAAGATTTAGTGTGGGTCTTTAATCTTTACTAAATAGTGTATCTGAATATAATTTAACTTTACCATGACAAGTTGGAATCATTGAGAATGTAATCATTTTACTTTGTTTCATATGGTCTGAAACTATTACCACGTTTGTCTTTACATTAAATGTCTTCAGATTGCTATCTATTGATAGTAAATTTAGTATACTAATATTTTATTTTTTGAATGGTCAACTTTTAGCAATTTTTGTCTTCCTTCCCCTGTCCTCCTTTTTTGGTTTTTATCTAGCTGTTTCCTTATTCAGTAAAGATCCAAAGACTAGTTGGGAAAGCCGGAAATTTGTCATTTATAGAGAGCACGCAATGTGCGTAGGCCTGTTGCTTTTGGGAATGTGACGGCTCTTTTTTTTCTTGCGTATTTGTATTGTTTTATATTGGAGCTGGATCCATGGCTATGTTTCCAATGGTCAAAGTTGCTGTTTGCGAGCAGTGTCATTGCTCTAGTTAGTTTCATAGATCAAAACTAAAAATTATAAATGAAATATTGTGTAGTGATGGATACAGGGTTTGTTTGTTTGCTTCAACTGACTGAATATGCTGAAACTAAAGAAAATGTTAACAAAACAGAAGACTAATCCTACAATTTAAAAGCAAGGCTATAACCCACTGAATCCTAAAATTTTTAAGGAATGAAACTGGATTAAATTTCCCACCTGGATGGAAAATTTTTCCTATTAGAAAATATAGGTGATTCCTAATGGTTGAATGAGTCCAGTCATTTAGTGAGGGTGTTTAGACCCACTTCTTGATGGCTAGGTAAAGTGGATAAAAGCTTTATTTTTTTTTAAGTACAAAGAATATAAAAAATCGAATACAGTTTCATTCCTGAGAGCAAGAATGTTGATTGATTTAAAAAGTACAAATTGAATGTAATCAGGGCGTTTTCTTAGGTTAAATTATTATTCTCATGTTTTCCTTCCGCTTTTATGGTGTTCCTTAAAAAACAACAAAAAACACAAAGAAACGTTGCCAGCAGGGCTCTAAGCTTTGTTATAGAGAGTTGAAGAGTCCCCATTTCTTCTGAGTCTGCTTACTTTTTCCTCCTGTCAAAAGTGGATCTCTACAAAGAGCTCGATACAGGTTGAGAGTAGAACCAAACAGTTACTTCTCCTCCTTTCTGCCATGAACTTTGGTAACTTAATTCTTCGTTCTCTATACTTGACAAGATTGGTAATGTTAATGTCAAATTAGGACCAGGTCATTTGGTTATGCGTGTTCTAAATACGAGAACAGAGGGCACTCTCTATATTTTACATTTTTCCTTGTTCTCATGATTGCCTTCATGCTGAGCATTTTTATTAGTCTGAGCATAATCCTTTACCTGTAGTAATAGTTCCCAGCAATTGCTTTTCTAGATTTGGAAATTTGAGATTTTTTTGGGTCCACTGTTCAAGAATAAAGGTCTTGAAAAGAAAACTCAGCTTTCAATACTGTACTGTATTCAGTAGGAAATTATTCAATTAGTAATCCCTCCTATCAGGCATTCATTATGTTGCCAGCCCACGCGCTGCAGTCAGGACAGAAATGTGTATGTTGTACACAGAAGTACTGTGAAGGCAAGCAAATGCGCTACTTGTACAAACCTGAAGTTTTGAAAATTCAATACTACTGTATATAATACAGTTAAAAATTTTAAGTAACTATGCATTAGTAAGAATAAATAGTTTTCCTTTTTATCATCCATTTTCATTTTTAACTTTTTTTTTTTTAAAGTCCGCAGATGCACTTTTGGTGGCAATCGACTCTGAAGTAGTGGGAGCTGTTGATATACTACTTAATCATCGACCAAAACGATCATCAAGACCAACCATAGTAGTTAGTACTCTTAAGTATTTACTAATTTGGGTCTTAAACCAAAGTAGCTCTCCTACCCCATTGCCATTTTTTCTTCCCCCAAATTGATGTATTTGTTTATTTTTAAGATAGATTTTTTTTTTTCACTTTGTAAAGTATAACTTTAAAGTAAGTAGACTCTTGGTAGAATAATTAGTATTGATTTTAGGAAACTTTCCTAATAGTAGTTGATATTTCTATAATTTTGTCAATGTGGACCACTGTTTTTAGTTTGGAATATTTTGCAGGTAATGTTGAAAATATTATTAGTTTTCAGATAGATTAAAGAATTAAATGTAAATAATGAAACTGTAACGCTGAAAGAAAATGTAGATGAATATTTAACTGTTTGGGAGAGGAAGGAATTTTTAAAGCATAAAAGGCAGGAGGCAAAAATCGCAGAGGCACAGTGTGACTAATACAGAAATTAAATTTCTTGAATTCGAACAGACAAAATTTAAAAAGTGATGGATAACTGGCAAAAGGTATTTGCAGCAAATATCTCAAATTAATAATTTTACTACTAGATAAACAGATGGGAAACACTGAAAACATTAGAAAAAGACATGAGAAAATCTGAGAAAATACAAATAACGTACTAAACCTACTAATGATCAAGTATGAAATACTAATTTTTGCATATCAAATTAGCAAAATTTTTTTCTTTTGAAATGGGGTCTCAGTATGTTGCCAAGACTGGTCTTGAATTTGTGAGCTCAAGCAGTTCCCTTCCTCAGCCTACTGAGTAACTGGGACTATAGATATGTGCTACCATGCCCAGTTTAACAGATAGTTTTTTAAAAAACAGTAATCCTTGATCACAAAGGAGTAGTATAGGCTTATACATGTACTACTGGTGGGGCAAGGTGTACCATTAACTAGAAAGTTGTTCATATTTCTTTGTTCTTTCTTGTCTTGAAATCTGTGAAGGAAATGGCTTTTTAAAAAGGTAGGCAGAACTGTTTATTACAGTCTTACTTGTAGCAGTGGGAAAAAAATTAACCCATCTGGGAGCCAGGGAGATAGATAGCTCAGTGGCACAAGTGCCTGCCTGGCAAATGCAAGGTCCTGAGTTCGATTCCAAGTAGTGCCCTCGCCAAGTAGCCCATCTGATGCAATGTAAATATCTACAAATAGCTGGGGTGATGATAAACTCCCTAAAAGGGAAGATAAAAAATATGAATAATTATTTATGAGTACAACATAATATTTTGTAGTCATTAAAATGATATCTTAGAAACAGTTTTTAGGAATATGGAAAAAAAGTGAGAGAAAATGAGGATAGTGAATTATACATAAAATTTGACCTAAGGTTAAAAATATGCATATAAAAGAGATTGTATATAAGTACAACAAAACATTACCTTGCAGTGGTCATCTCTTATTGATTGACCAAACTGAGGACTTTCCCCCTGGTTTTTAAATTTGTCTTTATTGCTTTTATAATTAGGAAGATAGTCACTAATAAATAAATACTGAAAAAGTGAGATACTTGTTCACCAAATTTTAAATATTATAAAACTTATTATTGGGGAAAGTATAGTGAAACAAGCAGTTTAACTGTTGGGAGTGTAAACAGAAGAAAAATACTACTTTTTAAAACAATTATAAATTGGTGGCAGTCTTCTGCCATGATCTGATAACTATGAGAAATTCTGCTGAGTTCATACTTTTATCATATGTTAACTGAAAAACTTTACTCGTTTAGATTATAAAAAAACTTGTCACTTGCTGGGCTAGTAGTGCAGCCCAGTGGTAGAACGCTTGCCTAACATGTACAAGGCCCTGGTTCTATCCACAGCATCACAAAACAAAAACAAAAATGTGACTTTCTGTAGAGGATAGTACTACCTACTCTGAGTTATCCCAACCTTTTTTTGTGTGTGTACTGGGAATCAAACTCAGGACCTTGAGCTTGCCAGGCAGGCGCTTCTATGGCCCACACCTACTTAAGTAATGATAAGAAACCAATAAGAATAAAGAGAAAATGGCTAAGCATATAGTCCCTATCCAGAGGACTAGAAGTATCTAAATTTTAGTCAGTTTTCTGCCATTTACTTTGTAGTCACTGTCACATTTTGGTATACCTTCTATCTCATCTATAACCCATTTTATTTCTTGGCAGGAAGGGTGAAATACAGTGTGCTAGATGTTGGAACTACTAATTGGTATTCCTAATCATTAAAAAACACTTTCTAGTTTGTCTTTAGGAAATAAAGATTATTCAATCTTTATTTGAATATGTCCAGTGACAGTAACGTTACGTGTAAAAGCATTATTACTTCTACAAGGCAATATTAAATACTCTGTATGCTTTCTTTTACTGTTTCAGTGAATTAATTCTGTATTCTTGGCTTACCAAAATTATCTTTTGTGCAATTGACTTTCAAATGTTTTCTTGGTAGTATTTGATTATGTTATAAGCAATGAAATTATTTAAATAATAATTTAATCTTATGCATATATAATGCTTTTCATATAGTTAAATCTCTTTAATGCTTTTCATATAGTTTAATCTCTTGGGATTAAATACAATTTTCTATATGACCAATAATGCAATAAGAGGAAAAAGAGCTAACTTTAGGATTCTCTGTAATTGTTAAATAAATTCATTAGCTTGAATTCTCCAGTAAATAAATAGAAAGTATATAAACAGACTTCATAAAAGGAGAAAAACAGCTAAGTATATCAGCAAATATTAAAACAGCAGTAACCAAATAAAAGTAAATTAAAATTTTGTAATAATATATTTTCACTCATAAATTAAGAGTGATCATGCCCAGTGAGTACCGCTTTAGTATGAAATGATGCATGTTATGTTATTGGTCATATAAATTATTAAGAGGCTTTTGACATTATGGATCAAGAGCTTCAAAACTGTTCATGGCAGTACACCTATAATTTCAGTTCTTAATGGTCTGTGTGAATGAGATAATCCTTAATTTGCAAAATACTATTTTCATGAAGATGTTTGCTGTAGTGTTTTTTTAATTAGCAAAATATAAACACAGAGCCTATGATTTTTCTTAAATTAAATGCAAAATTCTGTGCATGAATTTTTCTCTTTGAAGATCCTGGGCTGTAACTTTTACAAGATTATTAAAAGAGTCCTTGAACTTTGAAATATTAAGAGCCATGTTTTTAACCACTGGTGCTTAATATACCTGTTTGTGCAAAAGATGACCTTAAAAGGGTGTTTGATAGAGAAAGGACCAGAAGGATATACTGTACTGTAAAATGTTATTTGGTAGAAGGAATATGGGTATTTTTATCCTTCTTTCTGCTTTTCTCTATTTTTCAGATATTTTATAATGAGTGTACACTACTTTTACAATGTTAATAAAAATTATCAAAATGTGAACTTGAGCTTACACTGGAATCAAACAGCTCTCAGGGAAACCTCTGCAAAAAAGTGAGAAGCATTAGAAAGAATGTGCAATAGTCATAAAATAGTTCACTTTTTTGTTTAACCCTGATTCTTTAACTGTTAATATTTTTTCTCATTTCATGTCATCACCAGGCCAGTGGGCCCACGTAGTGGAAGGAGCTCAGGCTCCTGAATAATAAATACAAACCTAGATTAATCATAATAATAGTAATACAGACCCACTCTTTTGTATGGCTTGGGCACATTAACTTCTCTGAGCCTCAGTTTCTTTGTGGGGATTAATTATGCTCAGTTTTGCAGGCTACCAGGGGGATTAAGTGAGATGATAAATGTGAAATGCCTAATAGTTCCAGGACTCATTATTAGTAGTTATGATTATTAGCACTTTTTGGATTTGTAATAGGAACTAGTGTAGGCAGTGGTTGGGAATGTGTAGAGAATTATACAACATAAAGAGTACTTTCTATTTACACACCTTTTTCAAGTTGCTTCATTGCTTTAATGTGACAGGGTTTACCTTCCAGGTAGAATTTTTAGTTTCTCTCATTCATTTGTAGTCTGCCTTTTTTTTTTTTTTTTAAAAAGATTTCCACTTTCTATTATATTCTTTTTCTAAAATTGTTGGTCTTTATCCTTGCCGTGCATGCTTCTCTAATCTTGTAAAAACTAAACACTTTTTCCTAAGGTATTTCTCTATCTATCCTAACTTCTCCTTTGGTAGGGAAACAGAACTCTAGTTATATGAATGTTATCTATTGAATTTTACCTGTTACGATATACTGCATTTATTAATTAAAGTTTTTGAAGTTTAAAAAAATTCATTCCAAATAAAATGTTCTTTATATTCCTTAAACATTTCTGAAGCTTTTTTCCTTCTTATTTTTTCATTTCTTTTTTATTTCTTTATTTATTTTAATTTATTTTTATTTCATCCTTAAGATAAATGTATTTTTTGAAATCAGAAATAATAATTTTTGGACATTGATATAAATATTTTTCAGAAACTAATGGAACGAATTCAAAATCCTGAATATTCAACAACTATGGATGTTGCACCTGTCATTTTAGCTGCTCATCGTAATAACTATGAAATTCTTACGATGCTCTTAAAACAGGATGTGTCTCTACCCAAACCTCATGCAGTTGGCTGTGAATGCACATTGTGTTCCGCAAAAAACAAAAAGGATAGCCTTCGACATTCCAGGTTGGAAAATTACAACTTTTGATAAATAGATTTGTGATATAGTTAGTGGATGTCAGTGATGTTGGGTTTTTAAAATTGGTATTCCTTCTATGCAGCTTTTAAGGAATGTGCTAACAGGTGATTTAGGAAAGCCAGATTGCTAGCTCCTTCGCTCTTTGAATTTTTCAGAAATGTTTGTTAATGCTAAGTAATTAGGAAATGAATGAAGTTCATATTGCTGATGGACGGGGATGCTATTCACTTTGCAGAGGCACAGTTTATGAGTCCAAGAAAACTTCCAAGTAGTGGAAGGAGTAGAGGTACTATTTTCTATGTCATTTATAAGGAAATCAAAACAATATTCTGGTCTATCATCAGGCATGTTATCCATCGCACCACTAGCCCACCAAATTATTTTGTTTAAATATTTGACCTGTTTGGTCTTCTGTCCTCTCGTAGACAATATTTAAGTCTTTGTTTCCCCCTGCTTATCGTTTCTTCCTGTTTCCCTAGTTGAAAATGTTATGAACAATGGAGATGATTGATCAAGAAAGTACTTTGTAACGTACAAGTTGAATAAAATCACAAACATGTATAAGGTGTATGGCTCTGGTATAGATTTGAGAATCTTAATTTTGGGCTTATGCCTTTGGTTTGGTTTAAATAGGTTTTTCTCATGTTGGCATTGTGCTTTTGTTGAGAGGTGGAGCCTTTGGAAGGTAATTGGGTCCTGAGGCATTTTGTAGGAATAAATGTCTTTCTCAGAAGACTGTTAGTTCTTTTGAATCTGGATTAGTTCTCATGGTAATGAACTAGACTGTTCCCCTTCTCTGCCCCTTGCACAGGTGTGCCTTTTTCTGCGTGTGCCTGTTTTTGCTTTCTTCTAGGAAACCCTTACTGCAAGCAGAGCAGACACAGGCACTGTGCTCTTGGACTTCCCAGAACCATGAACTAAAATAAATCTTTTTTTAAAAAATAAATTATCCATTCTGAGTATTCTGATAAAGCAACAAAAAGACATTAGCCTCTATATGTATAGTTGTACCTTAGTTTATGAACGCTTTTGTTGGCAAACAGTTTGGTTCACAAACCGAAACACTGGCAAAATTTCATTTTTGTTTGGAACTCTGCATTGGGTGATGGACACACATGAATGTGGTCATCTTTTCTACAATCATGGAATGAATAAATTACATTGATGCAGATACCACTGCACACATAATTAAAAATAATAAATTATAGTAATTAAGCACGCCATTTATATATATGCAAATAGTAATTAAATATAATTAGTTGATACAGTATCAAGGGTAATATCTACTCTGGAAAATAGAAGTCCCAAGCAGCCTGTTGAAATAATTTTTAAGTTAAGAGTTTTTGGATAGTATGTAAAATAAAATTTAAACCTTCAAACCGTTCTCTCCTTCTTTTTCTTATTTGCATACTCTGGATGTATTGTCAGTCACAAATCCATAAATTGGGAAAGCTTTCTAGGGACCAACTTAATGTTTATTTGAGGAAGTTTAATTAGAAATGGTCTATATTTTCAGGTTTATTTTTCAAACAGAGTTATGTTCTCTTTGGTAAGATCTGATTGATGGTTATGGCTATATCACTTTACTTTTTAGTTTTAAAATGACAAGGAAAATTATCTTAAGGCTTCTTTCAGTTGTAAAATCATTCCATTAAATGTAAACATTTTTCCAAATTATATGCTTCTTAAATATGTATGTAGTTGAAGCAGCTGGGGGTGAGAGATTGAGGCTGGAAAACAGCATGTCCTGCAAGGTTTTAAAGAAATTGTGGCTTGAGATAGATCTTTAAGAGTGAATAAGAATTAAAAGGTGAAGTATTATAGGCAAAAAGTACAGCATGTAATTGTGGTTTATTTGGGACCTGCAAATGATTAGGAATATTAGCAGAAGAATTTGAAGGAGTTTATTATTGATTCTTGAGAAAACAATTTTAACAAATGGCAAAGGGCCCTGACTAAAGTAATTTCCAGAAATTACTAAGTAGAAATAAAGAAGGCTAATAAAATGAGCAAAAAGGGAGAGGGGGTGATTTCTGTAACGGTGAAGCCAATGTACTAACAGAAAGTAAGACAATCTGTATTTACTTTTTTTTTGGTACTGGGGATTGAACTCAGGACCTTGTGCTTGCAAAGCAAGGTGCTGTGCTGCTGAGCTATATTCCCGGCCCAACAATCTGTATTTATATAAAATATTGTTTTCAAATTTCAGAGATGATGTAGCTCCAGGTGATAATAATATCTACGGACAATATTTCCAGATGTAGTAGGGAAAGATAGTAGACCATTTGAGTTTAGAGAACATTTTCAGTAATATAATTGCTATGTTTTAGTTTTAATCTCTATATTTGAAGTATTTTGAATTTGCAAATAACTTTAAAAGAAGATATAAAATCTGTATTATCTAATAAAGGGAGGCAAACTTTATAAACATGATAAACATTGGAATTAGGATAGCAAAGTAATGAATAGCTAGTTAATTTAATTGACAATGAGCTTTGTTCAACTTCAGTGTTTTTTTTTAAATAATTTTTTGAGCGCACAGTGTATACTTAGCTTTATTCATGTTATTACTCATTTCACCCTGAAGACAAGTGAATTTGTAAAACTTGACTAGGTCTCTGCCAAGTAGAAGGCAGGATGCTGACATGGTGAGCTCTGAGGCTAGAGTGGTCTTAGAAATACGGACTTTTCTGGCATAATAGCAAGAAAGTGGATTGAAAGAAAGACTACTTGATGCTGCAGTCCTTGGAGAAACATGGAGATTGAGAAACGGCCAGTGATGATGATGAGGTAGTATTGGAATAACTGAATGGTGTGGACCTCCAAAAAAGGTGATTTGAACTCCACTAAAAACAATGGATGAATTCTGTAAGATGTAGGTATCATGAAATGATACTTTCCTATTTCTAGTCTCTCTAGTGGAACATATTGTTTGTTCTTATAAAACCTTAAATTGATTATATGTGCATGTTGGATCATATACTCATAATTGGATTACACAGTAATTTAAATATTTTCGAAGACAAAGTAATCTTCACACATGTCATATATATAGGAACTTTGCTTCCAGTATTTTTTTTTTAAGTATTCAGTTACACAAGAATATATGAATAAATTCTTAAATTATTGTAAAAATTCTTTAACATTGAACAGAAATCTCCTGATCAATCCAAATTCCCTTCTTTCTAGAGCCAGTGGCTATTAGCAGTTTGTCTTTCTCCCTCTGGTCCCTGTGGCTAATATTCCAAGTGGTCAGAAATGTGACTGTTAACTGTAATGTTAGACTGGAAGCCAGAGTCTTAGCAATGACTCCATTACATATTAGAGATTCCCTCTCCCAGTTTCTGCCCATACAGATTCCATTCAAGTTTCCTCTCTTCTTTTATTAAGTTATTCATCTTGCTCAATGTCTATCAAACTGTGATATTTCAGCCAAATCCAGTGCCAGTGCTTCTGTAAATAACAATTTTCTTGGAACATACCTTATACCTATTAATTTTTGGATCGTCTGTTGCTGTTATATGATGTAAAAAGAGTTGAGTAGGTGCCATATAGATAGTATAGTCTTCAAAACCTAAGTTATTGATTATCTGACCTTTTATAGAATTCTGCAGTTTGCACAGGGAGTGGGGTTCAGAGAGGGGGCCATAGAGATTAAGGAGACTAAGAAGAAACAAGACACATAATAGGAAAGCTGGGACTAGGTGGGGCCTGACCTCTCTGATGGGGAGGCAGCAATAACCCAGCATGGTCTGCATTTTTATTTTTACACAGTTAAAAGGGGGAAAGTGTGCAACGGGGCCAAAAGTACAAAGTCTCAATGTTTTCTTGAGAACACTAAAAATGAAACGTTCTCAAGAGCTGTTTGTGTTGTAGTTAACAGGGAGGAACATCAAGGCCAGACACCTACTAGACTGGCTTTGCTCTAGTCCCAACAACTTGTTCACATGGCTCTCCTTGCTCTACCTGAATATGTGGTTGGTTGATCTCCAGCTCAGCTGCTCCACACAACAGAAAGTGTCTGTCAGCTTTGCTCTAACTGTAGGCTTGTCAATTTTATTGATCTTTTCTGAGAAACAACATGAATTCATTCATGGCCTCTATTTTTTTTTCTACATTACTGCTTTTGCTTGGACTTTTCTTCTTCCTATTTACTGTGGGTTTGATTTACTCTTCTTTGCCTCGCTTCTTAAATTAGAAACTTGGCTTATTTTTTTCTAGATCTTTTTTAATATAAGTCTGTTAATGATACTTTCTGTTTTCCATGTGATTTTTCTTTGACTCATGAGTAAATTTTTTTTTTTTTTTGGTACTGGGAATTCAACTCAGGACCTTGTGCTTGCCAGGTAGGTGCCTGTGCCACTGAGCTATATCCCTGTCCCCATGAGTAATTTTTTGAAATTATAGATTTAATTTTTTAGGGCCATTTTAACAAATTTCACAAAACAATTCAACAGGAGGTGCAGAATTCCCTTATTGCATCCCACCCCCTTCAGGTATTTCCCACCACTGGTGTCCCTTACTGGTGTGATACATTTGTTACAACAGATAAGCCTGCATTGGTTTGTCATGGTCACTCAAGAGTCTTCGTATTAGGGTTTACTCTTAATGCTGTACCTTCTCTTGGTTCTGGCAAATGTGTAAGCACATGCCTCCACCATTACAATATCATAGAGGGTAATTTCACTACTCCAAAAGTCCCCTGTGTTACATCTGTTTCAATCTTCTATCCTTCCAAGTCCCTGCCAACCACTGATGCTTTTTTTTTAACTTTATACCTTTTCCATAATGTCATATAATTGAAATCAAGCAATATGCCGGCTTTGCAGATCAGCTTTTTTCACTTAATAATATGCATTTAAGGTTCCTTCATGTCTTTTCATGGCTTAGTAGCACATTTCTTAGTGCTAAATGATTTCTTATTGTTTGGATGTACTACAGGTTATCCCCTTACCTATTGAAGGACATCGTCATTGCTTTTAAATGTTAGCACTTATGAATGGAACTACTGCTTGCATTCATCTTCAGGTTTTTGTGTGGACATGTTTTTACCTCTTTTAGGTAGATATCAGGTTATTATTGGGTCATACAGTTGAATCTGTTTACTTTTCTAAGAAACTGCCAAACTCTTCTGCAGTTGTTGCAGTATTTTGCAATCTTAGTGATGGATGAGAGTTCCTGCTGCTGTACATTCTCAAGAAGCATTTGCTATTGTAGTATTTTAGGTTTTAACCATTCTAATTGGTGTGTATTTGTATCTTATTTTAATTTTCAGTTTTCTTAGGATGTTGGACGTCTTTTCACATGTTCATTTTCTAGCTGTATGTCTTTGTGGAGGTGTCTGTTTAGATCTGACTGTGTATGTGTGTAGTAGGGGAAAAGAAATACTGGGAATCAGATGTAGTGCTTTGCATATGCTTGGCAGGTGCTACACTATTGAGTTAGATCCCCAGACCTTTTTAAAAATTTTGTTTTTTGACAGTTTTGCTGAGTTACTCAGGCTAGTCTTGAAGTTATGACCCTCCTACCTCAATCTCCTGAGTAGCTGGGATTACAGGCTTGTACCACTATGCCAGACTTCCTCTTACCTATTATTAAATTGAGTCATTTATATTCTTAATGTTGAATTTTGAGAGTTCTATGTATATTTTATATGTCTTTTGTCAGATATGTCTTTTCTAAATAAGAAGTCTATCTTTATTCATTGTTTTGCTTTCCATGAGTTCAGTTACTTGCAGTCAACCACCATCTGAAAACATTAAATGGAAAATTCCAGAAGTAATTCATAAGTTTTAAATAACTTTCATTATAGTGTATAGGTATATTTTTCTATTTTGTGTTATTTTCTTACTATGCCAAATATATAAATTAAATTTTATCGTAGGTATGTATGTATAGGGAAAAACAAGTACAAATGCTCCTCCATTTGTTGTGGTATATCCCAATAAATCCATTGTAAGTTAAAAGTGTCAATCAAAGTGTATTTAATATACCACACCTACCAAACATCATAGCTTGACCTGCCCTACCTTAAAGACTCACATTAGCCTATACTGAGCAAAATAATCTAACATAAAGCATATTCTATATGTAGAAACCATGTGATCTGTGGTGGCCTAGGAGCTGCAACTTGCAGCTGCTGCCCAACATAGTGCGAGTACCATGTAATCCCGGAAAAAGATCAGAATTAAAAACTTGAGACATAGTTTCTACCAAATGCAATCATTTCCACACCTTGTAAGGTCAGATATATTGTAAGTTGAGGATTATGATTTCAGGCATCCACTTCGGTTTTGTAACTGATCCCCAGTTTATATGATGGGGTAATGTATTTTTCTCCCAGTTTGTGGTTTGTCTTCTCATTTTCTTAACACATGGATTATTTTTAAGTATGCCATTCTGACTTGCATATATTTGAGGATTTCTTAGACTGCTTTAGGTTGGTAACTTCTACTTCAGTTGTGACTAGAAAGTATACTTTATTTTTTAATAACATGTCTTTCTTAAGGTGTAATTTATAAACCATACAATTGTGTGTTCATCACTATTATCTAATTTCAGAACATTTCTCCTAGCTCTTAGAAACCAGTATACCTGCTTTGTGTCTCTATGGCTGTGCCGTCCTGGATATTTAATCTAAAAGGCATTTTTTCAGTAGCTTATATGTCATGTGAATGTCTTCAGTGAAGATAGATCTGTTCACATCTTTTCTCAGTTTTTAATTGGTTGTTTACCTTTTCATTGCTGAGTTTTAAGAACTGTATATTCTGAAGGAGTATTACACCATTGGAAATATAATTTGCAAAAAAAAAAAAGAAATATAATTTGCAAATATTTTTCTACCATTCTGTGGATGTCTCTGCACTTTGCTGATGGTGTACTTTGAAGACTGAAAGTTTTAAATTTGATAGAGTTAATAGCTGAGAAATTAGTGCTTAATTTGAAGAATATCTGATTTCATTCCTTTTTAGTATATTAAGTGTAGTATTATGCCCGGGAATGTGAGCTAACATGGAGAACATCCTATGTTCTCTTTTTTTATATTTCCTACTTTAGGAGGTAAGTATTCTATAAGTTTTAGTTTTGTCATATTGTTTCATACTGTTGCTCAAGTATTCCATATCTCTAATGTTTTTTTTTTTTTATCTAGTTCTATCAATTTCTCAGAAAAGAATAAAATGTCCAGCTATAATTATTGGATTATCTTTCTGTTTTCAGTTTTTGCTTTGTGTATATTGTGATTCTGTTGTTAGGAGCATCTTCATTTATAATTGCTATATTTTCCTTCTAGTCTTAATATATCCATTCTCTTTTTCTTTTTCTTTTTCTTTTTCTTTTCTTTTTTTTTTTTTTTTTTTTTGGTACCAGAAATCAAACTCATGACCTTAGGTTTGCCAGTCAGGTGTTTGTGCTGCTGAGCTATGTCCCTGGCCCCCTTGTCCATTCTCACTCTCTTGTGGTTACTGATTGCATGGTATATCTTTCTTACCCTTTACTTTCAGCTCGTGTATTTTTTATTTGAAGTGTGTTTTCTTAAACAGTTTTTGCTATTGGATCTTGTTTATGTCCACTTTAACAATTAGTTTTTACCTTTTGATTGAAACATTTAGTCCCTTACATGTAATTTTTGATACTGTGCATTTGTTCTTCATTTTGCCATTTGTTTTGTATATTTCTTATGTCTTTTGTTTCTTTGTCCCTCCGTTGCTGTGTTTGTGTTCAAAGAATTTAGTGTACCTTTTCATTTCCAGTATTTTTGTTTTTGTGCCTATTTTAAGTTTTTTTCTTTTAGAGATCACAGCATGCATCTTTAATGTATTGCAGTCTATTTAATACTGACATAAAATATATCAGCTATCATTTTTATACATTATAATCGAAATGTGTCATAAATACAATAGTTGCAAGTACTACTTTAGACAATCTTATGCTTCTGAAAAGATGCAAGAGAAAAATATTATATGTGGCCTTTTAGATTTATATAATTACTATTTATAGTCTTTATTTCTTCCTGTGGATTTCATTTACCATCTGCTACAATTTTCATTAGGCTTTAGCATTTGTTGTAGGACAAGTCTGCTGTCTGAAAATTCTCTTAGCATTTGTTTATTTGAGAAAATCTTTATTTTGGTTCCACTTTCTGAGTTTTATTTAGCTATAACTCACATACCATACAATTAACTCATTAAAGATATGTGGTTGCTGGGCCCATTGGTTCATGTCTATAACCTCTGCACCTTGGGAGGTTAAATCAGGAGGATCTTAAATTCAAATTCCATTGGTGCAACTTAGCAAGACCTTGTGTCACACAAACAAACAAACAAACAAAACCTGCCTGGATCTGTTGCTCAGTGCAAAAGCCCATGTTCAGTACCCAGTACCAAAACAGAACAGGATAGGACAGGGTAGTTTTTGGTGTATTTTAGGTGTACGCATTCATTGCCATAGTCAAAAGATTTGCCTTACCTCACAAAGAATCTTCATACCCCTTGTTTTTCAAAAACAATCTTCATACCTCTTGTTTTTCTTTTTCTAGTGTTTTAATAGAAAGTTATGTTAATGATTGGAGAGCTCCCCCTTTTCTATTGAGGATTGAACCCAGGGTCTTTGATTGACTACATCCCCAGCCCTGGTTTATTTTAAGACAAGATCTTGCTAAGTTGCCCAAGCTGGGCTTGAATTTGCAGTACTGCTGCCTTACCCTCCCACAGTGCTGTGATTGCGGGTATGTGCCACAACACCTGGCTTCTTCTGTCTTAACGTAGACATTTACAGGTATAAATTTCCTCGTGAAAATTCTTTATGCTGAGTTTTAATACTTTTGAATACAGTTTTGGATAGATTGTGTCTTCATTTTCATTATCTTAATGTATTTTCTGATTTCCTTTTCTGTTTTTCTGACCTATTGGTTATGTAAAAGGTGTTTAATTTGTGCATGATTATGAGTTTTCCACATGTTCCTTTTGTAGTGATTTCTAATTTCATTCTGATGCGGTTGAAGAATGTACCATTTTTTTAAGAGAAAGAAAAAAATAAAAAACAGATTTTCGAAACAAGACTATAGGAAATAAACAGTAGTTATATTGCATATTGTTATCTTCAAATTAGTTGCTCAGACTATAAGATACAGGCATGCAAAATTGATCAAATAATATAAGTACTAACTGTTCCTTTTAATGAACTAATAGAAATTAGTAGTACAGTTATCTTAGCTAGCTTGTGTATATATATGTATGTATTTTCCCCTTGCTTTTCTCCTTTCCCCCATCCCAGTTCTTTTCTTTTGAGCAGTTTCTTCCCTTTCACAATATCTATTGTACCTTTTGTATTTATTTTTTTAATTTTTTGAGTTTCTTTTTTCCTGTGTCTTAGCGTATGGGCTATCCTGCGGAATGTTCCATGCACACTAGAGAACAATGTGTAACCTGTCATTGTCAGATAGTGCTATCATTTGGAAGTTAAATGTTCCCTGAAAGTCTCTTTTTAAAGCATGGGCCCCAAGGTGCTGGTATTGGGAGGTCATGTGACCTTTACCAGTGGGGCCTGGTGGAAGGTCCGTAAGTCACTGGAGGCACACCCTTGAAAGGGATTGTGTGATGCCAGTTTCTTCTTTTTCTCTTTGTTTCCTGGCTCCTGAAGTGAGCAGTTTGCTCTGCCACTGCTCCTGGCCATCGCCATCCAGCACCTTCACTAGAGGCCCAAAGTAGTGGGTCTGCCTAATCGTGACCTGGAATGCCAAAACTGAGTCAAAGTAAATTTTTTCTATTTATATATTATTTCAAATGTTTTGTTATGGTGACAGAAAGCTTATTCAGATAAAGTGTTACATCTAGTTGGTTTATAATGTTTGTCTTCTATTTTTTTGTCTTCTGCTTAGTTGTTCTACCTGTTATTGAAAGTGGGATACTAAATTCTCCACATTACTTTTCAGTTGATTATACATATATACCTGTGCATATATATATTTTTTTTATACCTGTGCATATAACAGTGCAGTTCACAGTAGCTAAGTTCTGGAAATAGCCGATAGACCCATCAACAAATGAATGGATCATGAAAATGAATAAAATGTAATACAATATAATATAATACAAAATATTATTTATCCATAAAAAGATTTTATTTCTATCAACTTTTACTTCATCTACAGTATTTTAATGTTCTCTTGTTACTTGGATAGGTGTTTAGAATTGGTATATCTTCCTGATGGATGGATCCCTTTACTTAATGTCATTTATCCTTCTTTATCTGTAATAACATTTCTTATTTTAAGGTCTGAAATCAGGATCGTCCCTCAAGGTTTTCTGTTTGCACGATCTCTCTTTCCAGCCTTTTACCTTTTATTTATTTTTATCTCTGAATCTAAAGTCTATCTCCTATAGACAACATGCGGTTGGAACATTTTTTTAAAATCTACTCTGACAATCTCTGCCTTTGAGTTGTTAAACCACTCACAGACTGTTTTTGACAGTTGAATTTATACCTGTCATTTTAGGGTTTTTTTTTTTTTTTTCTGTATATCTTTCTTATTTTTGTTTCTTATGTCTCTTTTTCTTCCTGAATTTCTCCAGTAGTACTTTTTTTACATCAAAGATATTTCTAATATAGTGCTTTATTTTCATTAAAGATTTTGTGCTATATTTTTTAGAGAGTTTTCTGGCTTTTGTTTTGTTTTGGGGGCATTTGTTTGATGCTGGGAATTGAACACAGGATCTTGCACGTGCAAAACATGTACAGTGCCAGTGAGCTTCGCACCAGCCCTTGAGGATTTTTTTTTGCTGATTTCTGTATGAGTTACCATATTGTCAAATCACCTTCAGATTTATACCTTAACTCCAGTAATATAGAAATGTTACTCCTGTATATTTTTTTTTCTTGTCTTTTAATGGTATTGCTTGTACATATTCTAGTAATTTTATAAACCCAGCAGTGTTTTGGTATAGTTACTAATTTAACATTTATAGTCATTTACTTAGCTCCTTAAAGCATCATCCCGACACTTATACTTCGTGCTGTTACTAGAAAATATATTGCACTTAGGTTACATTGCTGTATGTTATAGGTCAAACATTGTAGTCCTTTATATTCATATTATTTTATGTAATTGTGTTCAGTCAGTTAAGAGACAAAAAGAGGAAATATGCATTTATGGTATCTACGTTATCTTCTATAATTGCATAATTACTTTTACTGGTATTCATGTGGATGACTTGTTTTCTGTCTGATAAATTTTTTACATTTAAGGTGCGTTTGCTAGCAACGTGTTTGTGTTTTGTTTTTTGTTTATCTGGTGAAGTTTTATATTTTTCCCTTGCCCTCTTTATTGTTGAACATTAGCGTTGCTGGATGTAGGATTTCTGGCTAATTTTTAAAATTTATTTTATTTATTTATCTTTTTGCCTTTGAGAAGTTAGAACACGGTATTCTTCTGACTTTCTTTTTTTGTTTTTTTTTTGGTTTTTCTCCGGTACCGGGAACCGAACTCACGACCTTGCGCTTGCCAGGCAGGCGCTTTTCTTCTGACTTTCAAACTTATGGATTTTGCCAAGAAGTCAGTTGTTAATATTATTTGAGTTCCCTTGTAAGTGACATGCTATTTTTTCTTGTTCCTTTCAAGATTTTCTCTTTGTCTTTGAGTTGAAATGCCAACATTTCCACTGTAATGTTTATGTTGGTAAGTCTCTGCATTCATTCTACTTATAATTTGTTGAGATTTCTGGAAATGTTATTGGTTATTGTTTTTAAAGAAACTAGAAAGTTTTCAGTGATTATTTCTTCAAGTAGTTTTCTTCTTTTTCTTCTCTCCTTGTATTCCCATTTTGGTGTGCTTAATTGGTGTTTTGGTGTGCTTAATTGGTATCCTACATATCTTTGAATCTCTATTTATTTTTCCTAATTCTGTTTTTTCAGCCTGTTAAGGCCCCTTGCAAAAGTAATTATGCAACTGATAATCCATATTGATATATCTTCAAGTTTATTAATTCTTCTGTCAGTTTGCATTTATTGAGCCCTGTGTAATGTTCTAGGGCTATCATGATGAGGTATAACAAAAATGTGTTTTTTCACAATTCTGGATTCTAGAAATCAGATAAAGTTATCGTCAGGGTTGGTTCCTTAGGGGAATGAAAGAATGATCTGTTCTAAGTCTCTCTTGGCTTGTAGAGGATATTTTAATGTTCATATCATGTTCTGCCTGTTTGAGACACCAGTCATAATAGACTTAGACCTATTCTAATTTCCTCATTTTATCTTAATTTCCTCTTAAAAACCTCTTAAAAATATCTTCAAATATTGTCACATTTGGGAGTATTGGTGGGTGGGACATCAGTGTATGAGTTTGAGGAATACAGTTCAACCTATAACAAGCCCTTCTAGTAAATTTCTAGTCTGTTACTGTATTTTTCAACTTCATAATTTTCATAATTTATTGATATTCTCTATTTGATGCTATACTGTCTGCATATCCTCTTTTACTTGTGTAGTCAGCCTTTCCTTTAGCACTGTGAACATACTGACAGTGGTTACCCTGAAATCTCTGTTAAATCTGACATTTGCTCATTCTCACAGTTTCTGTTCACTTTTTTTTTTTGGAGGATGGATTATATTTTCTTTTTTCTTCACGTGTCTTTTATTTTGTGTTAAGAACCAGACATTTTAGATAATACATTGTAGCAGCTCTGTGTGATGGCCTGCATCCACCCTGTTATTGGGGGCTGTTGTTATTTTCTTGTTACTATTTTTAGTGACTGCTTGGATTATTTATTCCCCACCCCAACCTTAGTGGGAAGCCTTTGCTGTTGCTGTTGAACAGGCATGGTTTACCCCCCCCTTTTTTTTTTAAAATAATACATTTAGTGTTTATTTATTTGAAAACTAGACAGCTTAGTATATTGTAGAATCAGTCTCCTTCC
This sequence comes from Chinchilla lanigera, assembly GCF_000276665.1. Taxonomy (NCBI): domain Eukaryota; kingdom Metazoa; phylum Chordata; class Mammalia; order Rodentia; family Chinchillidae; genus Chinchilla; species Chinchilla lanigera. The sequence goes on along the minus strand of NW_004955508.1, from coordinate 3,178,436 downwards.
AGTACGCAATCACTGATGTCTGTGCTTAGTTTGTTGTTTTTATTCTTATCTTTTAGCTTTGATTCCTAAGTCATTTGAGGTCTGTAGTTTTAGTTTATATGTGCTGCTGAAGCGAGCACTTGATGTCTCTATAGGTCGGTCAGCCAGAAAATGATTTAGACAAAAGTTGTCCTGATACACTTTGAGTCCCTAGAAGTTCTACTCTCTGTTACTTACTGTGTGGGTTAGTTTTGGAATGCATTCAAACTTACAGCCATTTCTCAACATTTCCTTGGCTTTTTCTTTTTACAAAGTTACGTGTTCTGTACACATGTAATTTTCTAGTCAGCTAGGGATTTGTGGAGATCTTACCTAAATCCATCTATGCCTTTTGCTTTTCAGCTATCACCCTTGTTAAACTGCTTATTGATCTACTGTTTGCCTCATTTTGGACTACATTGTTATTACAAAGCCGCAGAATTTCCCTGTCCATTTTTGCCAAGCCCATCACTTTTAGCCAGCATGACTATAGTTTTTCCTGTCCCATGAACTGATTTTGCCTTTCTGTCCCACAGGTATAGGTTCACCAGCATCAAATGTTAAACTAAAGATCTCATTGACTGAACTGGAGGCAAGGGTGATGGGTGTAGCTTAAGGCAAGGCACAGATTGCCTATAATTTGCAGTTTTTCAACAATCAACAATTCCAAGTAGACAATTTCCAGTGGCCTGAAGAGGATGATTGTTTTTTAAAAACAAATTGTTTTTTATTTCCTTTGTGGAGGGATATCACTCACCTCTTCATACTACCATTACTTTTGATGATATTTTGAGTGTCAAATGATAGAATGGTAGATTTTATAAAGCAGATGATAGATTTTGTAATGTGTTAGATTTTATAAAGTAAGCAGCTTCATTATGTCAGATTACATCTAATTGTGTTCCATACAATAGTTGTCAAACTTTTCTTTCCATTATTTTTGAAAGTTATTATTCCTGTACATTTTGTCACATTTTAACATATCTAGTCTATTAATAGACATGGTAGAATAGGTTAATATAAAAGCCTACTTTAGAAATGATCTGATAAAATTAATGTAGCCATATTGATGAAAACAAAAAGATATTTTGTGATTATGCATATTTTTCTCAGCTTATTTCCTATCTATCAACCTACTTATTTATTTATTTATTCATTCATGTGGCGCTAGGGATTGAATCCAGGGCCTCATGCATACTAGGCAAGTGCTCTACCATTGATCTATATCCCATCCCTTTCTACTTTACTTTGAGACAGGGCTTTACTAATTTACCCAGGCTGGCCTTAAATTTGCAGTCCTCTTGCCTCATCCTCCTAGTAGCTGGGATCATAGATATGCACCACCATGATTGGCTTTTTCTAGCTTTTGATAGTGATAGTTCAGGCAAATACCTCTGCAGAAACTGTTTCTTAATGTACAGATAATTGTACTTACTAATTAAAGAGCTAGATCATACCTAGACTTCAACAATATTCTTTCTGTAAAAAGCATTATACAGAATCTTTTACTTTTCTTTCTGATATGAGGGTCTCACTCTGTTGTCCATGCTGGTCTTGAACTGCTGAACTAAAGGCAGTCCTTCTGACTCAGCCTGCTGTGTAGCTGGGATTATAGATTACCTTACTTGTAAATATAAGACATTAAACCTATAAACTAAATTGGAAATATACTGTTATCAGTAAATTTGGCCAAGTAAATATTTTAAATTTCCATATTGAGAAAACTTAACATAAACTTAGTAAAGAAGATAAACAACAAACTAAGGGGAAAGGCATTTGAATCATTTTGACTAGACGGCTAATTTCTTTGATATGTAAAGAAATCTTACAAATTAATTTAAAAAAAAAAAACACTCATTGGGGAAAAAAAGTCCAAAGAATACAAACAGGCAGTTTACAGAGAAAGAAATATAAATGGATATTAAACACAAAAGAATGCTCAGGCTTCTGAAGAAATTCAGAGTAGATCAAATATAAAAGTTCTATTTTCCATTAAATTAGCAAAAATTTTAAAACTTGTTAATATTTATTATTAGTGAAGATGTGAGACAAATGAGCTGCCCTTATTATTACTTTGAAAGCAACAATCAGAATTTAAAATACACATGCCATTTTGTCCAGTAATTTGAAGTATAATTTAATGAATAAAAAGAATATTAATCACTGCATTTCCATACCAAAAAAAGCAATCTCTTCAGTGAGGCTCTATCAAATATCAATTGTAGGAAATGATGTGAATCTATTTGTAGTGATTTGTAGTAAGAAGTTCATGATTTTTTTTTAAAAAGCAAGTTTTTCCTTTTTGTATTATGTCTGATTATGTTTGTGTATTAATAGAAAGTATCAGGAAGGATATGCAGAATTCTCTGCAAAGTGTCTTTGAAGAGTAGAGTTAGTGGGTGGGATTGGGAAGTGTCATGTTTCCAAATTGCTTACTGTAAAAAAAAAAAAGTACATATTAAATTGATATTTAAAAAACAATATACATTGTATAATACATGCCAGTTATGATTAAGAATTATGTTATATATTTATAAATGGATTATAGTGAGTTTTCTGGTTTGTTTACTAGTTAGGGGTTAAAATATGAAAATTTGTTAATTTACCAAGGGTAAGGGGAGTGTTTTCTATTAGTTGGAAATTATGTGTAAAGGGATAATTTCACTCTTAAGAATTGAAACATCTTTGAAAATAATAATCTAGTTTAATGAATCATGCGATTGAAATATATATGGCATATTAAAGAAGTTTTATTGCTGGGAGAGGAAAAATTTAATAATCATCCAAACCATTTTACACCAAGTATGTATCCATTATTAGCATATCTCGTTTAAAATTGTTAATTCGAGAATAAAGTTTAATTAGATTAACAATACAAACTTTTGAATCTATGCAAAGAGACAGTAAAACAGTTTTTTTAAAGGCAGTAGATACTAAGTTTTTCAATATTTGTATCTCACATATTTAATTTTTCAATCTTTGTGGAGTTTACTTATAACAGGCATATTTATAGTTATTTACACACTTTCAAACTTTTTAATACTTCATGAAAATCATAAGTTAAAACTCTAGCTGTATGTGTATAATAAGGTTTTTTTTTTTACAATATGGAATCAAATTTTATCACAGGTTCCGTCTTGATATATATCGATGTTTGGCCAGTCCAGCTCTAATCATGTTAACAGAGGAGGATCCAATTCTGAGAGCATTTGAACTTAGTGCTGATTTAAAAGAACTAAGCCTTGTGGAGGTGGAATTCAGGTGGGAACAAATGGAAATTGTAAATGATATAATGTCTTTTAATTCAGAATCTTACTCATCTGGAATTTTTCCAAAGGCTGAATTATAGTTTACGTTTATTTATATTTCTTCATACTTGATCCAAGATGACTGCACCTTCTTGTCACTTACATGGAATTTTCCTTCTTCAAAGAAACAGAACCTGGTGCTATGTAGGTCATTTTTTCCAGTTGCCCTCTGCCACTCATTAGCCAGCTTTAAATCCCCAAGGAAGCTTTAAAAATTTTCCTTTATGGCAGAGTATCCCTGGTGCTGTCTGAAGAAGGAGCAGTTAGGATTTCTTCCCAGACATTTTTGCAAATTTTCCACAAGGCTCTGTACCTAAACCCAGCTCCTATAGGAGCTCGGTGTCTTACGTAGCACCCCTTCCCATGACTTGACAAGATCAGAAAGTTCAAAATTCCACTTATTGGAAGGATGATAAGAAACTTGCCATTTTCACCCAGGCATGGTGACTAAAGCCTGTAATCCCTGTACTTGGGAGGCTAGGAAGATCACTAGTTTGACCTCAGTCTGGGCAACTTAGTGACTTCATGAGACCCTGTTTTAAAATAAAAAATTAAAAACAGGGCTGGGGATGTAGCTCAATGGGAAAGCCCTGGATTTAATCCCTATTAGCAAAGGGAAGGGAAAGACAGAGAGACAGAGAGACAGAGAGAAAGATTTTCTGTAGCCGTAGCAGCAGCAGTACATAGTGTATTTTTGATAGTTCTCAATTGCAGAAACTTATAAATAAAAGATACCCATTTATAAGTTTTCAAGTTTAGAATTGCTTTAATTTAGATACATTAAATTTACTTTAAACTTGATACACCACAAAGTATGTACTTTAATGAATTCATTAGACATGGTTAAAAGGTAGTATTTTTGCCTTTATTAGCACAGAGCTATTAAGTAATCTGTGTAGCCTTTCCTGTTGTAGTCTTAGAATTTGAGTTCAGCATTACCATGTGTGTTGATCAGGTTTCTGTTGCCCTGACCAAGTACAGGAGGAAAGTTTGATCTGACTCACAGTTTCAGAAGTTCAGTCCATGACCAACTGGCTCTAGGTGGAAATATTACAGTGACAGAGTGGAAAGCTGCTCACCTTATGGCAGCGAGAAAGCAGAGAGGACACATCCTTCAGAGTCAGAGGCTTAGTGACCCAGTTCGTCCAACTAGGTGCCACCTCCTAATAGCATATTCAGCTATGAACTCACTGGTGGATTAGCCATTGATGAGGTTAATACCCTATGATTTAGTCACCTTTCAAAAGCGCCACCTCTGAACAAGTCAGTATTTTGGGGAACATTTTTAATCCAAATCATAGCACCATATAAAATAGAATTCATTCCAAAAAAGGATTTCAACCAACTGCTATGATAATATTATAGTTACACACTAATTAATTTAGAATTGGAAGTGACCACAGAACTTCAATCCAGTGTTTTTATAGACAGAGAAAAGAGATCTATAAGATAGATGTTCCACTAAGATCAGCATCTAATTAGGAACAGATGAAACCAGAGGTAGAAGCAAAGTTATAACTAGAACATATGACTCCTTGCTTCTAGTCTACTATATTTCTGTCTAAATGATATAGTCACTTGTTTTCCAGTAATCTATTAGAGATTAAGTGAATTAGGTTAATAAAATGTATTAGTTTTACCTGTGAATCTAGTGATCTATCAAACATTTAAAGATGAGGTGGCTGTTTAATAATACACTCTTTTGATGATTGTTTCTATCTGCAATTAGGTTCTTAAATCAAGAAACAGGGACTACTTCATTTGAATGAGTCCAACTGCTTATTCTCAGGTTACACAGTAAATACGAAGAGTGAGTGAGAGAAATGTTAGCCTGTAAGGAAAAGAAGTTTTTATTCTTTGAGATAGAACTTTATGGAAAACTCCACTGCCTAGAAAGACTAACCAGTGGGAAGTTCCTGTTTTTCCCTTTTTTTCTCTTGGAGGTAAAGAACTTTAAAAAAAATTAGTTTCTGAAGTCCAACTTCATGCCCATAGTTGTTTCTTTCTGACCTAATTCTTTTTTTTTTTTTTTTTTTTTTGTACCAGGAATTGAACTCAAGACCTTGAGCTTGCCAAGCAAGACTGTGCCACTGAGCTATATCCCCAGCCTCTGACTGAATTCTTAAATTGTTATTAAGTTTAGACATAAATTTAATGTAATCGATATTTACAAAAGAAATAAGCAATTCAAAGAGAACAATAATTCTAAAAGTTCTGTAGTAGATACATTTTAGTATCTCTTTCTAACTTGAATTTCATTCCAGTGAGCATTTAAAATATGAATAAAGACATTTTAATATTAGAAGACCATACATGTATTGTAGACTACTGAAAACTCGTCTAAAAATTATTTTATAATAATAACTGAATAGCATTAAAATATTTATTCTATTATTTATTTGAGTAATACAAAAGGAATGTAGCCAAACTTAGAAAATAAGAGCAAGTGAGTTAAGTAAAAAATGGTTGGCAAATACTACTAAAATTTCTAGAAAAATCAGTATACATAAGGGATATTGTGCTTATCTGAGATTATCAGTATGAACACAGGGAACGTAATTGTCTTACAGTTTCTCAAAAGCTGTGGAAAATTCATATACCAGTTGCATCCTTTGTCTGTAAGCAGAAAATGATCAAATTTTGTGTAGCCCTATCAGAATTAAAATGATGCTCAATAAAAAAATTTCTACTGACTATAGCTTAATTAGAGATGGAAATGACATTTCTAATAATAAATTACTAAATTTTGTAGGAATGATTATGAAGAACTAGCCCGTCAGTGCAAAATGTTTGCTAAAGACTTGCTTGCCCAAGCCCGGAATTCACGTGAATTGGAAGTTATCTTAAACCATACATCTAGTGATGAACCTCTTGACAAACGGGGACTACTAGAGGAAAGAATGAATTTAAGTCGTCTAAAACTTGCTATCAAATATAACCAAAAAGAGGTAAGAGGCTTTTTGTGAATTTTTTTTTCTTCCACTATAGTCTAATTGCTCACTGCAAAGGCTTTGAAACAGCTTACCACAGTGAGTACTAGTATTAAGCAAGTACCCGACAAATGGTAGTTACTATTATTTTTAATAATACTAGTTAAAATAATATGGTTGTTGATTTAATGTTTTGCTAAATACAAGTAGTAGCTATACAAGTAAGCCTCTATAGTGAAGTTTCCACCTTATGTTTTATCCGACATAGGTTTATTGTATTGATCTGGTTATGAATCACTTTCTATAATATTAATAACTTCTATTAAAAAGAAAGTATTATGTATTTCCTTATTCTTTGTATTTGTAATACATTGTTAAACCCAGGGGTAGAGAGACATATGGTATAATTAAGTTGAATCTGATTCTTCTGGCATCACCCTTTCCTGCTAAGGGGAATACCCATTTCTACTTCCCATATACACACATACACATGATTCAAGAACTTGAAGAATGGTATGCATTTTAAATTTCATTTGTTTGAGATCTCACTCTGAATGTTGGTGCTTGTATGTGTGTAATGATATCACTTGATATGGGATGTTAATAAGTGGTCCTTTTTAAGTATTACTTCTAAGACCCATTATCAACACACACATGGGAATAAAATTTGCTTATTTTGGGCCTGAAGTATGTAACAGTAGGAGGAGGCATATAGTAGGAGGACTTTTGATCCTAAGAATAGAATTTTGTGATCATCTTGGTTAAAAATTTGACCCTCACTACAGCTTTTGACTTAGGAAGTTGATGCAGAAATTTTAAACCATTTACTTCAGGATTACCTAGGATAGTATATTGCTTATACAGATCTTTGGCTTCAAGTCCTGTACTTTTTCTGCTACTGTAAGTTTCTTGCTCAAGATGGAACATTTATTGGGAAAAAAAATTAAAGTGCAAGAATTTGGATCAGTGTAGAAACAAGTTTACAATTCAGCAATGTACCTATACAGCTTAAAAAGGAAAGTCAAATCTCATGTGTATAAGTAGAAAAGGATCATCTGTAAGCTTCTTCACTCATATAACCAGTGTCTGAGCAGCAACCAAGGGCCTAGTAACAGTCTGAGTGGGCTGGATGTGCAGGTGAGTGAGTCAGTCCACAGAGGGTGGAACTACTGAGAACTCACATCTCAGGGTAGGTGGTAAGGAGGTGGTCCAGGAAGCCTCTGAGGATTGACTGGAGTGCCTTCATGTGGCTTCTCTGTATAGCTTGGGCTTCATAGCATGGTAACTTCGAGGTAGTAGGACTTTTTGCATGTTAGTTCATGGCTTCAAGAGCAAATCTTCCAGTGAACAAGTAGAGGATCATGGCTTTTAAAGACCTTCCTTCAGACCTTCCACGTAGTATCACTTACAGAATCTGCTAGTTATAGCAATCCCAACCCTGCTGAATTAGAAGGTAGGAAACATTCATCCCCCTCCTCTGCCTGTTACTTTTTGATTGAGAACAGAAGCATCAAAGAATCTGTGTCTATGTTGTAAGACTTGGAACATTTACGATAGAAATTTTGCTCTTTCAGATATTATTTAACATTGCTGTTAGTTAAATTATTATTACCTTGAGGGATAGCAAGGATGGTAATCAGTCCTGAGGTTGCTTTAATATTTTGAGGATACCTGATATCACAAAGTTCAGGATGCTACTAAACGGTAGTTTATGGGAAGAAAAACTATCTCCCAAGTATTTCACTTTGAGGAACAAATTAAGAGTCCGTAAGAATGCTGGAATTTGAGCTAAATGATAATGAATGGAGTAAGATTTAATTGCCAAAAATAGATATAACATAGTAGTTGTTTTGTTTTGATGTAGGATTGAACCTAGGACCTTCACAGTAAGCCCTTTTAAAATTTCTTATTTTGAGACAGTGTCTATCTCTTAACTTTTTCAGGCTGGGGTTGAACTTGTAGTCCTCCTGCCTCACCCTTCCAGAGTGCTGTTGTTAAGGCATATACCACCACGCTTGTCTTAGAAAATGTTTTGATAAGCACAATAAACAACAATAAAATTCTGATTCATTTTCTTTTCCATTACAGTGTTACAGTCTACAAATTATTTTCTAGTTGAGGGTAATCCTTTTTAAACTAAGTATTATTTTAGATTACTTGAATAAGATTAGGACCATTTATTTTTGTAATTTCAAAGCTATCCATACTGTACCTAGAATTATCAGGTCACTTAAGTTATACCTCACAACATGAGCATTATATTGGAAAAATATTGCCAGTGAAATTTGTAACCTAAGAAACTTGTAAACTTTTCTAAATTCTATACTTGAACTGGAATTTTCCTCTGATTTAGGACTATTTCACCTTCTCATAAAAACTCAGTTTTAAGGAGATTTAAGAGTATCTTTAATACATTTTTGAAAATTTTTAGTGTTTTTATGAAGCATGAATAGATCTAATTTATAAACAATTTTGTTACCTGGATAGTTTGATTTCCTGCCTCTAAATTTGGCAGTTTCCCTAAACTAAAGGCATCTGAACACTAGTTAATGATGTCTCTTTCTATGGGTTGTTCATGTCAACTTTGAAATTTTATAAATATTATTATAAGAATCTTTGTTATGCCTTGTAAAGGCTTATAGTATTATAAGTATTTAAATGTAAGAAAACTGTTCACTTAGCTAATACTTAACAACAGTGCCTGTTAAGAACAATGCACTATTCTAAGAGCTTTACATTGACTCTTTACAACTTAATGAGGAACCTTAGAATTGAGGAACTTGAGGCTTAGAGAGGTTTAAAATCTTGCTCAAGGTCATTTAGTAAGTGGTAGAAGCTGGATTTAAATCTAGGTATTCAGGCTCCAGAGGCTGTGCTCTTTACATGTATATGCTTTTATTAATTGTAAGGATAAAAATGATGTTCAATGGATAGAACCTATTTTTAAGGTAGTATGAAGACCTTGAATATCAATCTGTATGTACTTAAAGGTTCTATTTTGCATTTTTACAATTTGTGTTCTTTTCAGTTTGTCTCCCAGTCTAACTGCCAGCAGTTCCTGAACACTGTTTGGTTTGGACAGATGTCCGGTTACCGACGTAAACCCACCTGTAAGAAGATAATGACTGTTTTGACAGTTGGCATCTTTTGGCCAGTTTTGTCACTGTGTTATTTGATAGCTCCCAAGTCTCAACTTGGCAGAATTATTCATACACCTTTTATGAAATTTATTATTCATGGAGCATCATATTTCACATTTTTACTGTTACTAAATCTATACTCTCTGGTCTACAATGAGGATAAGAAAAACACAATGGGGCCAGCCCTTGAAAGAATAGACTATCTTCTTATTCTGTGGATTATTGGTAAGTATCAAGTTAGTTCAAAAGATTTTGCCTTTATTTAGCCCATTAGTTCTTCCTGGGCTGGGGATATAGCTCAGTGGTACATGTGCCTGCCTGGCAAGTACAAGGTCCTGAGTTTGATTCTGGGTACCAGAAAAAAAAAAAGCTCTTCCTTACTTGATGGCATTATAAATACCAATTTGCATTTTTGTACTGTTCACACAAAAAGATTTGAACATTTTTATGCTCATTGAAGATTTAACTAACACTTTTATAAAGATAAAATTTCCTGAGCTTATATAATTTAATATTACTTAAATACATAAAAGTTTAAAATTCTTTTTTCTCAGAGTATGAAGTTGCTCATGACTGTTGAAACTAAAAGTAACATTTAACAATGAGTATTGTTTTATGTAAGTATAGGGATTTTTCTTAAGTATTTTAAAACTGAATTTTATACTCATATACATTTTACTAGTTAACTTCTGTTTCACTGTATGATTAGTTTTCTTAATAAAAACTTAAGTGCACTTTTGCACTTATATCTTACTTTAGCTCTATTACAGAAATAATATTTAAACTTAGATTTAAAGGAGTCCCTGGTAACTGATTACATAAATCAGTTCCTTTTACTGAAAACCAGATCTTTTTAGAAATGATAAGTTTTAGGGCAAGGGATATCACTCAGTGGTAAATCCTAGCAGGTGCAAGGGTTATATCTCCAGCATTGAAAAAATGACAAGATTTTGAAAGAGTAAGACGTTTTTATTTCCTGAAAACTATTTTTATAAGTGTTATACTTTTCTCCATACTGTCAGCCTTGTTTTTAATCTCAGCATTTTTCATCTCTCCACTACTATACTAAAGATATTAAAATTTAGTCATTTTGTATATAAAGAATTGATTATATTCATCTTTGATATATATTCTTGATAATTTGTTATTAGAAAATTCTTTAATAATGTCCCCTTTTCAGCTATAAAAATAATTTTATGTGTTAGAATTTTAAATTAACAATCAGTTAATTTCATATAATTTGATTTCAGTCAGGGTTTTATTTTCAGCAGTATTCATTCCATGACACATTAATGTTTAAAGTAGATAAAGTAAAAATATACACATATATATGGTAGCTAGTATAGAATTAAATAATTACATTTTGTTTATATTTTCCTGTACTTTTTGTTATTTTATCTAAAATTTAATGTTTTAATTTAGGAAATAATTTATACTCTCCTTATTTCACTGTGTATATCTTTCCAGTGTAAATTTTGTTTATAGTTATTTGAAATATTAAAAAATTAGGTTGCAAGGTATTCTAAGAAGCACTTTCCCTCTATTCACTTAAACTACCTCTGAAAGATTCTTATATATATCTTAATGAAATTTTTAACATTTATCTATATTATCTAAATAGTAGTAAAAATATTTTTGGTTTATGTAAATTAAAATTCAGCTTAATCAAGTCTGCATAAGTGTCAAATTAAAGTTTCCATGCCTTAGCAGTGAATTACAATTTACTGAACACAAAGTGTTAGACTACTCTTTAGATAGCATAAATGGTGCTAATTTTCAAAATAATGGTAACCACTGCTTTTCAAAATAATGGTAAAACTGTGGCTGTTTCCTTATAAGTTTGATGACCCTGCTTTTGGTAACATTATATGTGTACACACATGTACTCCTCTCTACACACAATATGTTAATTTTCTAAAAACATTCTGCCTTACTTGAAGAATGTGTGCGAGTTGAACCAGTAAAATTCTTGGAACTGTTTTACTTTCTCAGCACAGCTTCTTCTTTGAAACAGTTGTATTTGAATAAACTTTGCCCAAGATGTCTTCTTCACCATGTTAATGTAATTTGATTGTTCTGGGCTCCTTGTTATCTTAGTTACTTTTCTCGTCACTTAGACACAATACCCAGTACCCACAAGTTAAAGGAGGGAAGGTTTATTTCAGTTCACAGTTTGTAGGGTTTCGGTCCATAATCCGCTGTATCCAAGGCAGAGTGTGGCAGAGGAGCAGGCATCACAGAGAAGAAACAATCCATGACAGAGCAGGCAAAAGGAATTGAAGCAGTGAAGCAACAGCAATAGGCTTCCCTTTCCCTTTTATTCCATTTGTGCTACAAGCCTTTTGGGTGGTGCTACCGCCACCCAAGGGTGGGCCTTCCCGTTGTCCATACCCAGAGCTGTGCTAAATGAGTAAGTGGACTAATTTAGTTATCACACCCTTCATCCATATTCACACACCTGTAATCCATATTCACTCACCCTCGATCGAGCCACCTCCAAAAATCCCCACCTATAAGCGCATAAGGCTTTGGGGTGACATCTAGATACAACCCACAGCAAATATATAGATCCAAACCTGCTATAAATGACTATGTTGGAATAGTTTGTTTGCCTAAAGTAGCTCCTTGGCTCAATACTCAAACAATGAGTGGAGTAACTTTTTATTCGTGATGATCAATTTTTGTGTATTTGTTTCCCATTTCTATTGTGTAAGTCTTCAGAAAAAAGCAGAATTAAGTTATTAAAAAGCAAGGTAGAGGGAAAGGAAAGAGTTTTGTTGATGAGTACACAGGATTCAAATGGTATCCTTCTTCTTAAGTTTTTATTGTTAAACATCATAGAACAGCTATTATAAATGTATATTTTTTAAAATATTGTATACCTACTTTGTCCTAGCGTAGCCAGAAACAGAGATGACCCCTGCATTCCTTGCACTAATAGTCAAATTAAGGTTAAACAACAAAACATCAGTAACTTGAGACTCACAAAGGTAAATGAAAAAAATCACAAATGAGTTATGTGTTGAGTAAAGATCACAGTGCTGAGAGAGCAAGCAAGCAAGGGGGATTTTATCTAGTCAGAGAGGGTATAAAAGCTGTTTTGAGGAAGTAAAAATGAGCTAAGATCTAAATTATAAAAGTGAATCATCTATAGGAGAATTGGAAAAGTATTGTAGGTTGAGATAGAGTCACATTCACAAGCATAGTGGTAGAGAAAACATGGTACAAAGGAGACTGAGTAAAGGGTCATACTACTGGAGCAAGGAGAGTAAGGGGAACATAGTTCAAGATGAAGCTATAGAAACTAGGCTATGCACAGCCATGTATGCTAGGCTAAATAATTTTGACTTCATACTAAAAACAGTGGAAAACCACAGAAGTTATAAATAAGCAAGTGACATGATCTCTCTTGTCTTTTAAAAAGTGTCTTAGTTACTTTCTTATTGCTGGGACAGAATACCTGACACCCACAAGTTAAAGGAGGAAAGGCTTATTTTAGCTCACAGTTTGTAGAGGTTTTAGTGTATAGTCGGTTGGCTCCAAGGCAAGGTGACCAAACCGAAGGCATCACAGAGGAGAAGCAGTCTATGGCGTGGCAGACTGGAAGCAGAGAGCCTTCCTTTCCCTTAGTAGTCCATCCAAGCTACCAGTCTATTGGTAGATGCCACTTATACCAAGGTGGGGGGGCTTCCATCTTCAGTAATTCTATCACCTATAAGTATATCAAACCAATCAGTAGACTGATCCAATTATCACACACCCACCATCCAGCCACCCCCCAAAACTCCACCTATGAGCACTTGAGGCTTTTGGGGGACATCTAGATATAAGCCATAGCAAAATGATAATTCTAACTATAAAGTGCAGAATTGTGTGGGATAGAAGGGTAGGGCTGTGGCAGGAGCACCGGAAAGGAGACCAATAGGAAGCTGTTAGAGATTACATCTGGATTATGAGAGCTGTTTGTACCCTGGAATAATAAAGAGAAGGAAACAAATGAGAGATATTTGCCAAGGTAAGAGCAATAGGACATGGAAACACATGGCATATAAGAGGTGTGAGGGAAAGAAAATGATTAAGCAATGTAGATATTGTAGAACACTAGGTTTGTCAATCTGTGGGAGGGTAAATCTTGAGTATATTTTAGGAATGTTGTTAGAAGTCTCTGAGATATCTAAGGAAGATGTCAAGGCAGACAGGAGGATGTAGTATGGAGCTAAAGAGGAAGTCCAAGCTTGTGTTACAATTGTGTAAATATATACATATAGATTGTATATGAAAATGTGGGAATGGATGAAACACCTAAGGAAAAAGCATAACATGAAAAGAGAGGTCCTAAGATCAAGCCTTGAGGAATCCCAAGATGGCTGGGATAGCTTCTGACTAATGTTATTATTTTTTAAAAATAGGCCTAACAAAATAGAGCATTGATTATGCAATGCTTCCATTGATTATAATATTTTTTGTTGTATAGCTCCTGGTCCTAGGTAAAGGTTGGAGATGATCCATTCTTACAGTTCTTTGATCTGCTCCTTCCCCAAATAAAAGCAAGCAGTGTTTCAGCTAATAAAATATTACCTGTCAGACTCTTTCATTTAACATTTTTGACAGTTTTTAATTTACTCATTTTGAGTAAAACGTACCTAAGGGGAATTTCTTAAGTGTGTTACATCATATCTGTAAAATTTTAAATGTTTTGCTTCTATATAATGAAGATATTATGAACAGAGGTTTCAAGAATATTTCATGTATTTTATAAGGGAATGATTCTGCCTACTAGTTAGCCAAAGAATGATTCTGATTGGCTTAATTTGATCTTCACCAATGTGTTATATTATACATGATATTATCTGTTACTTATACTGTCCTTTAAAATGTCTTGAGAAGGAATGTACCATAAGACTATTCTGGGTTATATTACTACTCTCTGGTACTCTTAGAAATATGAAATTATGCAGGAACATCTGAACAGAAAGAGGGGTTTTGCTTTTTTTTTTTTTTTTTTAAGTATTTTTGTATATAAGGCACTATTCAGGACATTTGGGACATCTGTTAGTAAAACAATGATTCTTACCCTTAAAGTAGTTACTTAGAGTGGATTGATAATAGAACTAATAAGCAAGTTATACCCAACTTTAGAAAGTGATAAATATTACAAAAGAAAGGCAAAAGTAGAGCTAGGGGAATTGGGAGTAGGGGCCATGGGGCTTTCAATTTTTAAACAGCTTGGTCAGGGAAAGCGGTGAAGAAAAAAAGATGTGAAATGGTAGATGAGTTAGTAAATTGGATATCTGGGTGAGGACTTTGAAGAAGACTGGAATGGTGAACAGCAGACAAAGAGCCTCTCCAAGATTTGGTGTCTAGACACTGGAATGTAGCAATGTGAGGAAGAGAAGAAGGAGGGAAATGGGTACCTGGAACCCAGTAAGGATATGAAGCAATAATCTAAGTCCATAGGGAGAGCAAAGAGAGAGACTTTAATGAAGAAGGAGGTAGCAAGCTGTGCTTTCTTCCTGAGCCCTGACTCACTATGTGGACCTACAGATGCACAGCGACTACTAGTGATCCCAGAGGCCTCCACAGAGAAATGTACCAGTGGGATGGAATAGTGGCCCTAGCAGACCATAGTGGCTCCTGAGTTAGTAGGGTTCAGATGTCCCCCAGGAGAGGGCAGTTGACTGGTAGCCATCGAAGAAAGTGGCCAGTAGCTGTGGGCTGGCTTGAGTAGCTCCCAGAGTGAGGCAGAACAGAGTTCGAGTTGGCAGGAGGTACACAGTGTTTCAGGCTGAACAAATCAGATTCCAGCTTCACAGCAAGAAATAAGCCTCAAAAAAAAAAAAAAAAAAAAAAAAAGCCAGCCTGAACTTCTGAACTTCAGTAAATTAAAGATGCAGGCTTGCTGGGATTATCCACTTCCATGCAATAAATCTCTGGCTCACTTGCTGGGATTAATCAGTACAGATCTGAACTCTCTCTGTGCACTTTGTCTACCAGTGACAGCAGAGACATACTTAAAGTGGACTTCTTTTTCTTCTGTTTTATTTTTTCTTGTTATTATATGTGTAAACATTGTTTCTAGTTTTTTTATTGTTGTATTCTTGTTTTTATTTCTTCTCTCTTCCTTGTCTTCTTCAAGAGTTTTCCAGAGTTTGTGTAATCTTCCTTTGTGCTCCAGCCTTGCTTCTGTTCTCCTCTTCTATTTCTCTATTTTTCAAATCTAACTCCTTTTAAATTTTCTCTCCTGAGGGTAAAATTGCCATACTGACAGTGTATTTACTGTGTACAATTTTCCGATTTGTTTTAGATTTTGGTCTATAATCACAAATCTAGTTCATACAGTTAAGGGTGGCAAGTAAATTATCACTTTCTAGGCTGTGTTTGATGCTATTGTTATTGCTGATTGTACTACTTTAGCCAAAGTGACATAATTGTGCTAGTCATTTACTCTTCCTGATATGCCAAGACTGAGATTGCCTAAGGGTCATAAAAAATTCTACAGGCCAGTACAAAAGAACCAGGAATGAGGCCAAATAGGCAGCAACTTCTCATCCCCAATAATTTGGAGAGGTAGGATCTTGCAGACTCAAAACGCAAAAGCCAAAAGCCACCTCTGAGTGGTCATTTCCTAAGGGTTCTAAAGACTAGCACTAAATCTATGTGCCATAAGCAATTCACAAGCATCAACCTGGGATTTAAATTGAAAAAAAATGATGGGAAGACACTCAAACAAGATGCAACTACAGACATCCAGTTCAACTGAGGGAGCAATAACGTGGAACAATTTAAACACCACCCACCTGGATTCTCTGAAGTGGTAACAGTGGAATTAATAAAATAGATGAATGAAACTCTGGAAAAAATCAAATCAGAAATAAATTCTCAAATAATGCACAGAGAGTGGCCATAATGAGACATGTTTACTGATTGTAGAGCAGATACAGATAAAAACAAAATAGAGGCACTTAGGAAGATGATGGAAACCATGAATGCCCAGCATAGGAAAGAAATGGAATCTGTATCATGGATTCAAACAGATAGGGGATTGAAAATTCCTTTGAAAATATATGCAGCAGAATGAGCCACTGTGAGGAAGAATATCAGATCTAGAAGGTAGGATTGCAGTTAGCGATCATGAAGAAAGACTTCTTAAAAATAGCAAGGGAATATGAAAAATCAATCCAACAGCTACTAGATGATGCGAAGAAGAAGAAGAATATTGATCAGAATACATGAAATAGATAGTGCAAATGACGTTTAAAAAAAAACCTGTTCACAGAAGTAGTGACAGAAAACTTCAAGCATGGAAAAAGAATTAGGCATACAGATAAATGAGGCCTGTAGAACTCCCAAGTAGCCATGATTAAAAAAAGAGAAAACAATACTAAGGTATGTAATAGTCAAGATTCCAGAAATTTAACACAAGAACAGAAAAGTAAAGGCTGTTAGAGAAAAGAAACAAATCACCTATAAAGGAAAGCCCATCAGAATCACAGTAGACTTTTCAGTAGAAACCCTCAAGTCAAGAAGAGATTGAGGTATTTCAAGTCCTTAAAGAAAACAACCTCCAACCCAGGTTGATGCATCCTGCAAAACTATCTCAAAACTGATTGGGAAATAAGATGCTTCCATAACAAAGAAAGCCTGAAGAAATTCATGACCAACAAACCAGCACTCCAGAATATTCCAAGGGACATTCTAGAAAGAGATAAGCACTACAACATCATGAATCCCCCAAAAGAAATCTACCAGACAGCACAAGCAATTAAAGGGAAAAGACAGGGAACCAATAACAGGAAAATGACATGGACAAATCAGTACATACCAGTTCCAACCATCAATGTGAATGGCCTCAGTTCACCTATCAAAGGAAACAGAGTGACTGAATGGATCAAGAAGCAAGATCCAACAATATGCTGCATACAAGAGACACATTTAATTCAAAAATTCATAGACTGAAAGTCAAAGGGTAGAAAATATTCCATGTGACAGGGGTAGCTATTTGCAGACAAAGTAAATTTCAAGGAAAGACTGACTAAGAGACAAGGAAAGTCACTACATCTTTGTAAAGGGAACAATCCAAGATGAGGAAATAACGATCATAAATATATTTGCAGCAAATACCAGTGTACCCAAGTATATATAAAACAAATATTAATGGACATGAAAAATCAAGTAAATGCCAATATAATTGTATTGGGGGATCTCACTACCCTACTGTCACAAAAAGACAGTCAACTAGACAAAAAAATCAACAATGAAATACTAGAACTGAACCAAACTTTTGAACAAATGGACTTAGTAGATGTGTACAAAGTGTTTGACCCCACGTCAGAATATACATTCTTCTCAGCTGCATATGAGACATTCTCCAAAATAGGCCATATACTAGCTCATAGAACATACTTAAGTAAATGTAAAGGAATTGAAGTTATCCTGTGCATATTACCAGACTATAGTGCAGTCAAAGTGGAAATCAATGGTAATAGAAGCCACAAGAACTTCATAAACACATGGAAATTAAATAACACCATCCTAGATATCTGGCTGAGGAACTTCCTGCCAAAAAGTGTTTTGAGGCAAAAACAACAACAATAAACGAACAAAAAAACCCACTTAAATTGTAAAAGAATGACTCGTTCCTGTATTGAAAATAGATTTTAGGGAGATAACAGTAGAAGCAAGGAGACAAACTAGCTAACTTAGGTACGTGAAAGTGGTGGCTCAAAGTGGTTTTGAGAAATATATTTAGATCCTAATTATATTTTAAAAGTAAAGTCAATAGGTTTTGCTCTTGAATATACAGTTAAAAAAAAAAAACAGAAGGACCGGATACTTGAAGAGCATTTTGATTGAGTAACTAGAAAGATGGATTCTCCATGAGCTGAGATGAGGTAGTCTGCAGGTGGAATGAATTTTGGGGGCAGAGATTAAGAGTTTGGTTTGGAGATGTAGTTGGAGATGTAGACTAGCCAAGTACTTTTGTGTAGAGAGGCTTAGAGAAATTATAGGAATGTAAGTTGAGTTTAAATGTATACATTTGAGAATCTTTACCATACTGATGGTATTATTAGACTGGATGAGGTCACTGAAGTAGTAAGTATAAGTAGCGAAAGAGAAGGACCAGGGCCAAACTGTGTATTTTAGTTACTTTTGTTGCTGAAACAAAGTACCTGACATCCAAAATTAAGGACGGAAAGGTTTATTTAGCTCACAGTTTATGGAGGTTTCAGTCCACAATCAGATGGCTCCAAGGAAGAGTGCCTTGGCAGAGGGGAACATCATGGTGGTGGGAGACAGCAAAAGCAAGAAGAGCAAAAGGGGAAGGGAAAGCCTCTTTTCCTCCCTTACATTGTGTGCAGGCTACCCATCCTAGCACAGGTATACCACTCATGCCCCCAATCCCAGCACTAGACAAGAAACTAATCACAAATTCTAAATTCAGCCCCCTTCAAAAAGCCCCCCCATGACCACATGAGGCTTTGAGGGAATATCCAGACATAAACCATAGCAGTGTGTGTGTGTGTGTGTGTGTTTAACATCACTTTGTTTTCTAAGCTTGTTTCATATATTTAACATCTCCGATAAAGAAGAACCTTTTTTTTGAGATGGATCTCCCTCTGTAGTTCAGGCTGGGCTTGAACTCACTTTGTAGCCCAGGCTGCACTCAGACTCACAGTGATCCTCCTGCCTCAGTCTCCCAAGTGCTGTGATTACATCCATGCACCACCACACCTGGCAAAGAAACTTAATTAACAATATTTTATTAGGTCAACTGAAACCTGATTATTATCTCTCAAATTTTAAGAACTTTCCTCTAAGAAGTTCTTGTTTTTCTTTTGAATAAGGCTGTAGCTAGCCCAAGTGTAGTTATTCAATAACTTGACTATTATTTAGCTTATGATTGAATTAAGAAAGTGTTATCTAATTTTGTTCTTCCTTTTTTAGGGATGATTTGGTCAGACATTAAAAGACTCTGGTATGAAGGTTTGGAAGACTTTTTAGAAGAATCTCGTAACCAACTCAGTTTTGTCATGAATTCCCTTTATTTGGCAACCTTTGCTCTCAAAGTGGTTGCTCACAACAAGGTGACTATTTACTATGTCAATTGAAGGCACACGAGTGTATTTCAAAAAACTTTTAAGATGTTTAACTATGTAAATCAGAGTTACATAGAGCCAATTCTGTGTCTGGTATGTTTTTATTTTGAAACTTACCTATATGCATACAGATTTCTACCTTTCCAATAATTTAAAGAATGTACTTTTAAGCCAGGTGTGGTGGCATGCACCTGTAATCCCAGCACTCGGGAGGCTGAGGCAGGGTATTGCAGCAAGTTTGAGGCCAGCCTGGGCTACATAGTGAGTTCAAGGCCTGCCTGAACTGCATAGCGACACCTTGTCTTGAAAAAAGCCAAAAAAAGAAAACAACAAAAAAATGTATCTTTAAAGGATGTTACCTTCAATATATTAGGTACCATGGTTGATATTTGATACACTTTATCTCATTTTATCCTCACAGGGACTTTATGAGACAGAAGTCCTTATTCCTATTTTGCAAATAAGAAAAATGAAGCTCAGAGATATTAAACCAAGACTGGATTTAAGTCCAGGTCTGTTTAGGCATTTTCTTTCTATTAAATGCCAATTCTTTATATCTGAGCTAGGTTCATGTAGTTCATTAACCTGTATATACTTTAAATGAGGACATAAAATGATTCATGTTAAATGCCTTTATATTAGTCTGAAAAAGAATTTATCTTAATGAAATACATTAGTATTTGACACATTTCAAATCATGGTTATCTTTTACAGCTTAAAAAGTGATGATATAAGTGTAATTATTTTTTCTGATGAGTATATATTTTATTCAGAACTTAATGCAAATTTAGCTTTTGAACATACAATTTTCTTTCATCAAGATTTATACTCTTCAAGGCCAGAAAGGATAATTAGATATTATGTTGACAATCTTTAAGTCCTGAGTTTAGAATTCTTCTGGGATGACACAGTCAAGTAACTAAAATATATAATATTCTCTGCATTTTTACTGATTTATAGATTATAGAGAAGAGAAAGTGATTTTCTTATATCAGTTTACCTTATTATAAAAATTCTATTCCTTTAATTGGTAATAGTATGCAATGTATTGTTTAAATACATTGGATGGCAGAATGTAAAGTAACTAAGAAAAATTGATCCTGTATAGATAAATAGTTTGATAAAGAGATTACATGGCATTGCTTTTTCACACTGATCTTTTTAGTTCTATAAGTAGGGTAGGCCTATAATTTATTATCCAAACAAAAAGACATTTTGAAAGTAAAAGGAAGTACTACTAGTAATTATGTGCAGACAACTGGTGTATATCCTAGACTATTCCATGCAGCTCAGCTCAGCTTGGTCTTCCTTCTTCTCCACCCCACCTTCTTCCCTTCTCCTCCCCTCCCCCTCTCCCCTTTTGCCTTTCTCTACTCTTTTTCCTCCCTCCCTCCTTCCCACCCTACCTCTCCCTCCCCCTCTCCCTCTCCCCTTTTGCCTTTCTCTACTCTTTTTTTCCCTCCCTCCCTCCCTCCTTCCCACCCTACCTCTCTCTCCCCCTCTCCCTCTCCCCTTTTGCCTTTCTCTACTCTTTTTCCTCCCTCCCTCCCTCCCTCCTTCCCACCCTACCTCTATACAGTGATTCATTCTATAATCCTGAGTCAAAGGACTAGGTTGGCTTACTATGATAGCTAATTAATTGACAACATACAAACTTAAAGTTTATGTTTGGGAATTTAAGAGTGAATTTATTTCATTCTTAAAATTTTAATGACAATTTTAAGAGTTTTTAGTTTTATGTTTTTTAAAACCCAAGAATTTCTTACAAAATTTCTTCGTATAGATTGATATTGTCTCATATACATAGAAATCTTTTATGTACTTAAAGCATTGTTTTATTAAAGAAAACAAACTTTGTAAAGCATAAATGGAGATTCCCTCTATAAGGAAACATACTAAAATAGTTTTCTTTCAGAAATTTGAGAATATTTGTTTTTATTTTCCTGAGTTGAGAATATTGTTTCCCTTTGGCTTTTCTCTGAACCCTAGTTTCATGATTTTGCCGATCGGAAGGACTGGGATGCGTTCCATCCTACACTTGTGGCAGAAGGGCTTTTTGCATTTGCAAATGTTCTGAGTTATCTTCGGCTCTTTTTTATGTATACGACCAGCTCTATCTTGGGGCCTTTACAGGTAAATAAAGTTTCTTAAAGAACATTTGTCAGATTTCATGATTATTTTGTCATTCTACTTAAACATTGGAACATTGTTCGCTCATGATGTTAAAATTAAACTTTGTTTTGGAAAATGATTAGCAATTGGGAGGAAACACCATGTTCATCTACATTGCCTCTGGCTCAGTGTTAATCATTTGCTCTCAGGAAGTTAGGGTTTATTAAGCCGGAGTCTACTGGCTTTCTTCCTTCACTGCAAGAACATAGATGTGTTTAAAATATAGTTATAATTCAGATAGTTGCATACCATGAAAATCTGCTTTTTACCGAAATCAATCTCACATTTAAAATTTTAAGTATTTTGGGTTATAAGAGAGGTCCTGTGTAAACAGAAATAAGTGTTTTAAAAATGTAAGTTTTATTTAAAATATTTTACTTTTGTAAAATAAATATTAATGTCATAATTTGGAAAATAACAAAATTCATAGAAATTAAATAGTCCAGCTTTAGTTTTTATATTACTTCATATTTAAGGAAACTTGAGTTTTTGATGTTACGTGATTTGTACAAAGTAGTATCATTATTAATGTGTGAGAGTCCAAAGCTAAACTTAGTCTCTTCATATAAAAAAAGGATTCAAAATTAGTTGAATTTATACCACAGAGTTTATTAGTTTTAGGAGGAGTCAACTATCGTAGCTGTCCATAACATTCTTATGACTCAGAAAATGTGAACAATATTCATTTTTCCTTGGTAAGTCACAATTTATTAGTAATTTAGTACCATTATACCTTTTATATTTTTAGAATTTTTAGTGCCATTGTAGTGCCATTTAGTGCCATGCTGTAGTAATTGCTATAACTTTGTAATGTATGTTAAAATCAGGAAGCGTGCTACCATTAGCTTTGTTCTTCTTCCTCAGAGTTATCTGTTTGCATTCATACGAATTTTAGAACTGTTTTTTATATATATGTTAAAAAAATGCCATACGAATTTTGTTAGGGATTGCATTGGATCCATACATCAATTAAGGTAATATGGACATTTGTACAATATATTTTCCAGTCCAGGAACATAGGGTCCCTTTCCATTTGTTTGTACCTTTTTAAATTTGTTTCATCAATATTTTACAGTTTTCATCATATGTGTTATGGTTTAAATACGAAGTATCTTCCAAAGACTCACGGTTTGATCCTCAATGCAAGAGTGTTGAGATGTGAGGCCTAGAAAGGTGATTGAATCATGAGGGCGCTGACCTCATTGATGGACGCATCCAGTGATTAGTTCATTAGCTGACTGGGATGTTATGAAGTAGGACCTAGTTGGAGGAGGTAGGTCCCTGGAGGTTTGACTTTGAAGGATGTATCTCATCTTGGGCTCTTTCCCTCTCTGTCTCAATGTGAGCAGCTTTCCTTTACCATGATCTTCTGCCCTGATGTTTACACTTTGTAGCCAGCTTAACATGGACTGAATTCTCCAAAACCATGAGCCAAAGTAAACGTTTTTTACTTTAAGTTGTATACGTTCTCCTAATTTCCTTTCTAGATAGCTCATGTATAGAAATAGTAACTGTTACTTATTTTATGTCCTGAATCTATATTGAATTTTTTTATTAGCTTCAACGGTTTGTTTGTGGCGTCTTTATGGTTTTCTATATAAAAGTTCATATTGTATTGAAGCAGGGATAATTTTAATTTTTGTCTTTCCACTTTGGATACCCTTTTTTGTTTTTTTTTTTCTAATTGCTTTAAATAGTACTTCTACTATTATATTGAATAGAAGTGTTAAGAGGGAGCATCCTTGTCTTGTTCCAGGTTTTAGTAAAAATGCTTTCGTTTTTTTCAGTGGAATATGGTTTGATCTGTGAGCTTTCATATATGGCCTTTATTGTGTTGAGGTAATTCCCCTGTATGGCTAGTTTGCCTTTGTTATGGTGAGGTAATTCCCTCTATGCCTAGTTTGTTTAGAGGTCTCTTGTTTGAAGATGGGCTCTTGCGCACCCTAGGCGCAGACAGTCTTCCTCATTATCCTCCTGTGATTACAGGTGAGAGGTTTTTTGTTTTTGTTATAAAAAGAGGTTGTTAAATTTCACCAGACATCTTTTGTAGGTCTATTGAGATGATCATGTGGTTCTTGTCATTCATTCTTTTGATGTGGTACACATTTATTTTTTCTTTGTATCCCAAGAATAAATTCTTATGGGCTAGAAGTATGAGATTTTAATGTGCTTTTGAACTTCAATATCATAGTTGTTATTGTTGAAGGTTTCTATATCTATATTCACCTAAGATGTTGACCTATAATTCTCTTTTCTTATAAGTGTCTATGTTTTCTGTTGGTATCAAACTAACGCTGACCTCATAGAATGAGTTTGAAAGTGTTTCCTCCTGTTCAGCTTTTCCAAAGAATTTGAGAAGGCTTGGTATTCATTCTTCTTTAAATGTCTCTTAGAATTTCCTATGAAATATGCTTGACCTGGGCTTTTCTTTGTTGGAAAATTTTAATTATTGATTAATCTCCATGCTAGTTATAAATCTTTTCAGACTTTCTATCTCCTCATGACTCAATCTTGGCTGGTTGTGTTTCTGGGAATTTAGTCATTTTTTTCTAGGCTTTGGGTTTGCTGGTGTATATTTAATAACACTGGTGTCTTATAATCCTCTATTTCTTTGGCATCATTTTAATGTCATTTCTGATTTTATTTTTGACTCTTTTTTTCTTAGTTTAAAGGTTTGTCTTTTTTGTTTGCCTCTTCAAAAACGGTTAGCCAGGCATAGTGGCACATGCCTATAATCCCAGCACTTTGGAGGCTGAGGCAAGAGGATTGCTGCAAGTTCAAGGCCAACCTGGGCTACAGAGTGAGTTCAAGGAATCTGAACTGCAGAGCGAAAGCCTATCTCAGACAAAAACAAAACAATTGAAACAGTTTCATTTAATTTTGCTGTTTTCTATTTTCTAATTTATTACTGCTCTAATTTGTATTATTTCTTTCCTCTTGCTAACTTTGGGCTTAGTTTCTTTTTCTTTTTCTAGTTTTAGTGATAAAAAGTTTGACATTTTTTAGTGTAGGTGTGTATCACTATGAAATTCCTTCTTATTACTACTATTAACGCATCTCATAAGTTTTCGTATGTTGTATTTTCATTTTATTCTTAATGTATTTTCTAATTTCTTTTATCCTTTTTGATTTCTTCCTCAAACCAGTCACTGTTTAGGAGGTATTACTTGATTTCTGCGTACTTGAGTTTTCCAGCTTTCCCTCTGCTGTTCATTTAGCTAAGACATGGTGGCTACCCTTACAGACTGCTAACGGAGACAAACATGAATGTCAGCACAAAATGAAAATGCTACTTAAGAGATAACAAGCAGTTATTTGGGGAACCTGCAAGAGGGAGTGCCTAGAGAAAAGCAGGAAGCCTCCGTGCAGGAGGGAACGTTTGCTGTGAGCCTTGAAGGGAGGAGAAGCTGGAGGAGGGCTGTGTGAGGGTGTGCAGCGAAAGCGTGAAAGAAGGCGGGGCGTCCTTGCACTTGGGCTGTAAGGAGGGCTCTGTGAGGGTGTGCAGCAAAAGCATGAAAGAAGGCGGGGCGTCCGTGCACTTGGGCTGTGGAGGGGAGGTGCGGAGGTGAGCTGTAAGAGACAAATTGGCTGATATCTGAAGGTCTCTGTGCCAGGAGTTTAAAATAGTTTCACACATACAGAGGAGAATTTTGAGCATGGGTGGCTTGAGTAGGTAGAACTTGATTAGATAATTATGGCTTTATTCTGGAAAAATTAGAAGAAAAATGACTGAAAGTTACTATTACTGCTTCTTTTTGTTTTTTAGCTTTCCCCTTGATATGAATGCTAATAATAATAACCTTTCTTCCAGAAGGTATTTAGGTTTTCACTGCTCTACATAAACTATATATGATGCTTTTTGCCTCTACTAAATTATTTCCTAAGGATAAATTTTCACAAATAGTGTTAAAGGACCATGCCTGTAATCCCAGCACTTGGGAGGCTGAGGCAGGAGGAGTGCTGCAAGTTCAAGGCCGACAAAGTGAGTTCAAGGCGAGTCTGAACTGCATAGCGAGTCCCTGTCTCAGACAAAAACAAAACAAAACAAACAGAAACAGTAGTTTCATTAAATTTTGTTGTTTTTTGTTTTCTGATTTGTTTATTTCTGCTGTAATTTGTATTATTTCCTTCCTCTTGCTAACTTTGGGCTTAATTTCTTTTTCTAGTTTTAGTGATAAAAAGTTTGACATTCTTTGCAAGTGGCTGTGTTTATTTTCTGGCACATAAGCAATATAAAAATACACTCTTGCCACTTGAATATCATTTGGTGCTATATTTTTTAAAGCTGCGCTAACCAAGTAGTTTGCTCTTTTCTTTTCCTTTCTTTTTTCTTTGCTTTTCTTTTTTCTTTTCTTTCCTCTCTCCCTCCATCCCTTCCTCCTTCCCTCTCTCCTTGTCTTCTTTATTTCTTTTGTGTAGTATGAGATAGGGTCTCATGCTACCTAAGCTGGCCTCAGTCGCTCCTGAGCTCGAACTATAAGCGTGTATCGCTGAACCCAGTGTCATTTCCATTTTTCTATTACCAGGTTTTTCTTTTTGTGTCTACTAGTATTAGCCCTGTAAATTTCAGTATTGGTATTTTAATTAGCTTTCTTTTTAAGTTTTCATATTTCTCAAGTAAAACTATCAAGTAGTTCTAAGTAAATATTTAAGAACATGTGATTAAGATATTCACAAGTATTTAAACCTTGTAGTCTTTCTCCGTTTAAAATAAATTTACTATTTTTTTAATATTTGCCTTTTCTATGAATATTTAGTGGTCTTCAAGCTAGTGTTCACCTGTGTAATACTCAACACTGTTCTACTTTTGTTTTTTTCCATGTTATACACGGAGTAATATGCTTTCAAAGATAAGTCATGAACTCTGTGGTGTCCTCATTTAATATTACTCCCCTTGATATTGAAATTGATCACATTTATTATTTAAAGCATTGTTTTATTAAAGCTGCTACTTTTTTACTAAATTTTAAAAATTAATATTCACAGTGATTCTTGAAAAACCTTACCTATAAGCTTACAGTGTTTAAGCTTTCTTCAAAGGTAATTTTTTCTGTACTTACTAAAAGCAGTTACTGAATTCTTAAGTCATAAGTTACTAAGTTCTCCTGCTATAATATGGCTTTATTATGAGCACTCACAATCTGAATGAATGATTTTCCCCCAAGCTGGCCTAATAAAGCTATCATTAATGAATACATTAAAAAAGAAAATTTGTTTCTTCTCTTTCTCACATATTTTGAGCTTTCTAGTTGTAAATGCTCCCTAGTTCTTCTGTCGGAATTTTGCAGAGAGGCCAAGTGAGGGAAGCATAAGGCTTTGGAAGTATATTGGTCCCAGTCACTGGTGCAGAGCCTGGGTTACTGGCTTCTTGTATACCTAAAACTGTTGGCACACTTGTCTGTTTAATAGCTGTCCTACGGTAGTGGGCCATAAGAGTGTGTCCACTTTCCTGTGGCTACATTTTTCTATCATTTGAAGTGGTCATGTGCGATGTTTGAAGGATCAACTCAATTACGAATTTAATTTGAAGCTGGATTTGATTAATTATATAAATCTGACTGGTTAAATTTGAGGAAAGATTTTTTTAAACTCTTAAGTTTTGTATCTTAAAAGGAATAAATGCATGTAATAAATGTGAAGAGTTATTAAGTGAAGTATATATCTCATCTCTCCTTTAACAAATAGAGATGGGTGCCATTATGTATGTATGCACACACACAAAATTTTCTACTTTTTTTTTACTTGATGTTTTGTAGACATCTTTCTATGCCAGCACATACAAATGTATTTCATTCTTTTTAAAAACAATATTTGGAATATTCTTTGTTTCAAGTTGTTTTTTCTTTCTACCTCCCAACAGTGCTGCACTGAAAGTCTTCATGTGTACATGTATCTTTTCATACTTCCTACCTATTGGTACGTTCCTAGGAATAGAGGTGATGGGTCAAAAAATACTGTCAGATTATTCTCCATATTTGTATTTCAATTTAAACAACAAGATTTATTAAAAGTAGCTAATCCCCAGGTGCTAAAGAAGTATGTAGAAGAATGAAATTAAGCTTGAACAAAACTTTCAGATATCCTATACAGGTCTGAATTACAGAAAATGCTCACACATAATACTTTTATAATGGACCCAGAGGAAAAGAAAGTTGATCACTTCAGCAAAAGAGTCTAGGGCAGTTCTAGAGAAGAAAATGCTGTCCTTTAGGAGTTTGTTAAAAATTGTTGTAAACATCAAAGTACTTTTTGTCGTAATTATTTTATTTTTGTAAACTTTAAAGAGAAGCTGTATAAATATTCGTTCCTCTTTAGGTTTGGGTAGGGTGTTTCTCTTTTATCCCTTATGAGCTAGGCCTTAAAAAAAACCCTCCAAATCCAAAGATTGTACTAAACATTTTTTAATTGTGAATGTGCAACACTTTTCAGGACTATCTGCTTTGTTCTTATGAATAATTCCTGTGCTGGTCAACTGGTGTTCTTTTAGCAAATGTAATGTCAGTGGGTAACTAGTGATCCAATTGTCAAACGTGAACTTGGCTCACTATTTGAAATAGGTGCAACAAGTCTGTTCACAAAGTCATATGATTTATTACTTCACAAATAAAGGCCTAGTGGGTGAGTTCCAGGTTATGTTTCTAAATTCAAGGTGTAAAATGTCTTCGCATCTACCGGGGATTATGTTTTTATACCATATTTGTAAGGTTTACTTGGCATATATTGCTGAAAGTTCAACAACTACAAAATGAAAGTTGTTGGTCAGTTGTGTATTCAGATGGTGTATAAATCGCTTGATTATTTGTTGAAAACAAAGCTTTGAGTAGCAGCCAAATTGTTGGATTTTTTTGTCACGGCAGGTCTTTTTGTCATCAAAATATAGGCAGTTTTGAAGGCAACCAACTCTCTTGCATGCCAGTATTGTTCAAAAGATCTCGATGCCACATCTGTCACCTCTCCATAAATCCTTTAGATTCTGACCATTGGGATTATAAAGTCCTGTTCCTGAGGCTCTTAGTTCAGATAGTGAGATGTCATGATAAGTACATTTTTGAGTATTACTATTGATGCATATAGAATAATATTTTCTTGTATTTCATTATTATTGTAGTTCAAAACATGTCATAGCATATTATTTGTTACAGACGATTTCCCACAAACGATTGAACCACACTGCTGGCGTTCCGTCCAATAGGTTTCACCCCTGGCAAGAACCTAATAACATTTTCTGATCGAATTCTAACATGGGATCGCTCAGATATACGTGACCATTTTGTACCATTTTTGAGTAGTTAGATATTTATTTACATTACTGTTTTCTTGCTCATCTGAATCACGGTCTCATTCTGTACTTTTCTGTCTGTTGTACTTTGCTAACTTCTTTGACTTGCATGATCCAAGCTGTCACTGGTAGCCAAGTCACCTGATGCCTTGCTTTCAGCCTCCTCCCAAAGTTGTGAAAGCAGATTTTCATGTGACATTGTACTGAATTGGGCTAATTTACAAGAAATCGAAAGAAAGCATTTACTTAGAAAATTATAAATACACAAAATGTAACATGACGCATAATATGGGTAACACCCATTTACACTTTGACAAGTGTATACACCTTGCCGCTCTTCTTATCAAATGGATGAACACAAAGATTGCTTCCTGTATTTCCCCAGTGCGGCTCCTGAGACACACAGTTGGTTACCATTATACTAAGATACATATTTTCATTAGAAAAGTATAGTATGAGGAACTTAATTACTATCTAGCTTTTCTCAGAACCTTACTGAACTCCTCTGTAATACATTCCACAGATTTCAATGGGACAAATGTTACAAGATTTTGGAAAGTTTCTTGGAATGTTCCTTCTTGTTTTGTTTTCTTTCACAATTGGACTGACACAGCTCTATGATAAAGGCTACACACCCAAAGAACAGAAAGACTGCGTAGGCATCTTCTGCGAACAGCAAAGCAATGACACCTTCCATTCGTGAGTACTTTTTAAAATTTTTAGTAAATACATTTCTCTCTGTGTTCTACGTGAATTAGCTACCATAGAAATGGAACTTAATATTTTTTTGAAATTTTTAAATGTTTGTAAACATTAACAAATACTCATTTTTTATGAATCATTTACAGTCATCTTTACTATAGAATCTTAAATAGAAGGTCCAAATTATTACACTTACGTTCTTTGCTGCAGGTATCTTAACCTTAGAGCTCTTGGCCTTAGAGGCAGTTCTTTTGTCGTGCCCACATGCTGACTGTACCCTACAAGTGTTAAGTATCACTAACATTTCTCCATTATTGAAACAACCAAAAAAACACATCCTCAACATTTCTGAAGAGGACATTAGAATTGAGAATCATTAAAACTTGATGAACAAGCGAGGTGTGGTGGTGCACACCTGTAATCCCAGCACTCACAAGTTCAAGCCCAGCCTGGACAATTTAGCAACTCAGCAAGAACCTATCCCAAAATAAAAAGGGTTGGGGATATAACTCAGCATGAAGGCTTTGGTATGTGGTTTTTTTTTTTGTACCGGGAATTGAACTCAATTCCTTGCCCTGACTTGCCAGGCGCTTGTACCACAGAGCTATATCCCCGGCTGCCAAAGCGTATCTCACTATCTGGACTAGCCCATGCAGTTTTGTTTCTTTTTCCTTTGGTACCAGGAATCGAACTCAGGATCTTGTGCTTGCCAGGCAGGCGCTTGTGCCACTAAGCTGTATCCCCAGCCCAAGGTTTTGGTTTAATCTACAATACTGAAAAAAAAAATCTCAAATATAAAGAATGGAACCGCCAGTTTTGAGATAAAATATATCCCCTTGCTCTTAAACAAACAAAACCGTGAGGAATTGCCTAGTTGTCTCCCTCTTAGATACCAGCAGTTCTTTAGTTACTTTGTGTGTCCTCTTATTTAAAGAATAAGATGAGTGAGTGTATGTTTACGTAACACTGACTAAGTCCTGAGGAGTGAAGCATTTGTGAGGACACCTACCCTAATGGTGCTTACATGCTAGAGAGGTGGCACAGACAATAAAAGGTGAGTAGAATATATTGAATGTCACATAATGATAAGGGCTAAAAAGACAAAGCATGGGCTAAGGAATATATTTGCATGGAAGGATGCAGCATTAGATTGGGGGTACAGAGTGCCCCAGAAGAGATGACGTTCAAGTAAAATCTAAAACGGGTGAAGGCACAAGCCATGAACAGGATGTTTGGAGGAAAAGCATTCATAGAATAGCAGATGCAAATGCCCAGGAGCAGGAGCATGGCTGATGTGTTCAAGGAAAGTCCAGCTGGCCAATATGGATGAAATATTGTAGGGTATGAAGTCAGGAAGGTAATAGAGATCATGTCGGACCTTGTTAGCTCTTGTAAGGATTTTGGGGCTGTTGAGGTTGAGAGCCATATGAAGATTTCGAGCAAAGGAGGGACAAAATCTAGATCCTATAGACTGTTATATTGAGAGTGGGCAGGCAGCAAAGGATTCGTTATCTTTTGAAATTATTATTCTGTTAACCTTGTTTAAAATGAGGCATATGTGTCTTTTGGAAATCAATCTCATTGATTTTTGTTTTTATAAGTATTATGCAAGGATTATTAATGCTTCATTTATATAATTTTGGTGTATTCATTTTGCTAATATCTTAAAGTTCCTTTTAAACAGAAGTGTAATTATCTTTACAGGTTCATTGGTACTTGCTTTGCCTTGTTCTGGTATATTTTCTCCTTGGCACATGTGGCAATCTTTGTCACAAGATTTAGCTATGGAGAAGAATTGCAATCCTTCGTTGGAGCTGTCATCGTTGGTACATACAATGTTGTAGTTGTCATCGTGCTTACGAAGCTGCTGGTAGCGATGCTTCATAAAAGCTTTCAGTTAATAGCAGTAAGTAGTCATTGCTTTAACCCTTTATGTTCCATGCCAAATATATGCAGTAGGTAAAATAATTGGAGTTTTTAAGAATTAAGAAAAAATATTTAAAAATTAAAGATTTCTAAAATGTAATTTATAATTATGGCAAATATTGAGCCAATTTGTTATCTACAAGGTATGGAACTAGTCAGTATCTGTCCCAATCCACTCTGGCCCACCTGCATATGTGTGTGTCCGTGCGTATGTGCGTGCACGTGCACGTGTATTCACAGTCTATATTGCTTTTCACTTGCCTTTTATAGAATCATGAAGACAAAGAATGGAAATTTGCTCGTGCAAAGTTGTGGCTTAGCTACTTTGATGACAAGTGTACATTACCCCCACCTTTCAACATCATTCCTTCCCCGAAGACGATTTGCTATATGATTAGTAGCCTCAGCAAGTGGATTTGCTCTCATACTTCAAAAGGCAGGGTCAAACGGCAAAACAGTTTAAAGGTAAGAAATGAGAAGTTTCAGTCACAGTAGAAGTTTTACTAATTTTAGATGTTTCTTCAAGCATAAAAATGCAAATTCCTTAAGGGCTACGACTGGTATGACTTTCCCGCTGTTGTATCCCTGATGCATGTCATAGTATGTGACATAAAGGAAGGCTTCAGTAACTATTTGACAGTGAGAGAACTAAAACTTGTTAGTTTTCAAATTTCCCTGGCTTGTGAAATCTCATATTTTGAAAACATGTAAGAGATTTCAGAATACCTGTTCTTTCACTGTAGGTAAAATGTGACTTCTTTAGCTGGGCATGATGCCACACGCCTGTAATCTCAGCACTTGAGAGGCTGAGGCAGGCAGATCATTACAAGGTCAGACACAGTCTGGGTTACATAGTGAGTGCAGTGCCAGCCTGAACTACACAGTGAGACTCCGTCTCAAAAAACAAAAAACTAATTGTGTCTTAGTTACTTTTCTCAGTGCTGACAGAAAATACCCATACCCACCAGTTAAGAGAGGAAAGGTTTATTTAGCTCACAGTTTGTAAAGATTTCAGTCCATAATGGGCTGGCTCCAAGGCAGGGTGGCATGGCAGACAGGCATTACAGAGGAGAAACAGGTCATGGCAGGCAGAAGGTAGCAAAGCAACAAGGGCCAACTGCAACTCTTTCTATCCCTTACATCTTATCTAGGCTACTTAGGGCAGGTAGTATCCACACGCTTAATCCTAGTGCTCTTGATCCTAGCATTGCACCGTGAACCAGCCCTAGCATCACAAACTCTAGATCCAGCCACCTCTGAAAGAGCCCCACCTGTGATTGCATGAGGCTTTGGAGGGACATCTACACAGAAGCCAAAATAACTTTAGTCAGCTCTTTTGTAATTATTATTATTAAAAATTACTCAGTACATCAGTAATTCGGTTCATGTTGCTTGTAATCCGGGGTTTGTCAGAGTTTTCCTGTAAAAAGGCCAGAGAGTAAATACTGCACACACTGCAGGCCAGGACAAAATGGAGATACAGTGTGAGCAGTGATAATGACAAAGAGAAGAAAAAATTGGCTCAAACTTGCATTGATGAAATTGAAAATACAAAATGTAATAATTGTGTCATAATCTTTGTAATACAAATCTACTAGTCAAAGAAAAAATTCCTTTATTAGGGATAAAATTTTGCTTGTAGCCTGTCATAAAATTTACTGCAAATGTTAATCTGTGAAAATCATCCTTAGTTAGCAGGCTGTACAAAAAAATAGAAAGTGGGCCGTATTGCTCTGTAGGTCATGGTTTGTTAAACACTGCTTTATACTGAAGATTCCTAAAACTAAATTTTTTAAGCATCAAGATAAGCTAAAAGGAAAATGAATAAAACAAATACGTAGCCTATCTAAAATAAGTATTGTGTTATTTTCTGTCACATTGTGGCAAAGCTATCATCTAATAAAGCATTAAAAGATGTGCTGTGTCTGTGAATATTTTTAAAATCCACCTCTCTTAAATACTGTGTCTGTGACAGGGCTGTAGCTTACTGGTGGAGTGCTTGCCTAACACACACAAAGCCCTGGGTGTGATCCTCAGCCCTGGGGGAGAGGAGATACATATACACATAATTTTGTGTATCATTAGCATCTGACTATTACTTGTTTTGAAGGAATGGAGAAATTTGAAACAAAAGAGAGATGAAAATTACCAGAAAGTGATGTGCTGCTTAGTGCATCGTTACTTGACCTCCATGAGACAGAAGATGCAAAGTACGGATCAGGCAACTGTGGAAAATCTAAATGAACTACGCCAAGATTTGTCAAAATTCCGAAATGAAATACGGGATTTGCTTGGCTTTCGGACTTCTAAATATGCTATGTTCTACCCAAGAAATTAACCATTTTCTAAATCTTATAGAAAACAATTTTCAGTATCAAATCTGAAAGACTTTATTTGCATAACGTGCAATTAAACCAATAATATATATATTGAAATAAACAATTATGTAAAAGCCATTCTTTAAAATATTTATATCATAAAAATGTAATGTAAAATATGTACATAGAATTAGTTTTTTAAAACTTGTCAATGACTTTTTACAAGAGCAAAACAGATTAAGTAGATAGTTTTTTTTGTTAGCATGCTGCTTTGTTTTCTTAATTGGATAGTACTTTAAAATGTTTTTCTTTTTATGTTAGAGAGGACCAGTTATAAATGTATACATTGTCTAAAAAGTTTTGTATAATGAAAAACAGCAAATGTGGGCTGATCTTCTGACCATAGGATACAGTTGAAACATGTAAGTCATGGTTTTTAAAATCTCTGTTTTAGGAGTTCATATATATATTTCAGTATTTATTGTTCAGGAGTATAGTTTTATTTAAAATCATCTTTATTTTGTTTCTTGTTTTGTTATATAACCTTAAGCAACAAAGAGGAAAGTCTAATCAATATTTGAATCTCTGTCTCTCAAAAGTAAATTCACTTTGCTTTTTGTTATTGTAATATATTTACTTTTACATGGTTATAATCATTTTATATTTTAAGTTTTTTCACTTAACAGTATTTTATATACATGTATATTTCCATATGTTGGTGTATGCCATGTATTTAAATTTTATAGAATTACAGTTTCTGAAAAATGTAGTCGGTAGATGTTTTTATTTTATTGTTATAGAATATTTGTTTCTGAGTCTGCATAGTTACTTCTCTAGGCATTTGGTTGCTTTTAAAGTTTTACTTATCAAAATAGTGCTATAATTTTTTCAAGTTGGAGTGAATATTTGTAATTATAAAATAGAAGATGCTTCTTTATCATGTGTAGTCGCAGCCTGTTTTGGTGTTGGAAAACATTGACAGACCCCTTAATGAAAGGATTCGTTTTATATTGAAATTAAGGTTCTTGAGCTCATTTCCCAAAGTATTTTCCACAGAATTTAACAGCTTCTTATAAAAGTGACTTCATGCTTATTTGTGGATCATTTTTCCTGCTTAAGATGCAAAGCATTGCTTTTTTTTAATTTGAAAATAATATATACATTTAAATTTTTTTCTGAATTCACATAAGGGATGTAGCTAAAATTTTTCACTATTATATATTATTGCAGCATTTCTAGTTAAGAAGGAATTTGGTATAAAATTACCTCCTTAACTGAATGTCAGATGGTCTTAAGGCCACAGGGTGCAGGTAGCCCTTGGTCTATAAGCACCACCAATCCAGGGATCATTGTCTAAATATGTTAGTATTATGTTTTGTCTTGCTTTTTAATTTTTATTTTTTTAATTTCCAGATTTTTAGTGTTCCCTCTTTTGGGCAAATTCTTATAAAAATGTTTATTGTAAAGTTATATATTTTGTCTACAATGGGATTATGCATTTCCTGATTGGGATTTTACATCAGGATTTTTAGTCATTCTAAAAAAAAAAAACCTAATTACTAAAATATTTATAGAGTGCCTCCTATATGCATGAATTACCTGTGAGGTATATTTTGAATGACAGCATATTGTAAGAAAAAAGATGAATAAAACTTGACATTAGATTATAAATTGACACAGTGTGTCCATTGTGTTATTCTACACTTTTAAAAATTGAGATCTAATTCATACTATAAAATTTATCCTTTGAGAATGTAAAACTAGTGGGTTTTAAACTTGTGATGACAAACACAAAATGCAAAACTTTGTCAGACTTCCTGTGCACCCTTTCCTGTTTCCAGTGGCAGTCACACTGAACTCCGCTATTTCCTCTTCGAATTATAAATCCTCACATTTTGAAGTCTGCCCACACGAAGACCTACATGTGAATGTTCATAAAAGCTTTATTCTTGGTCCCAAACTGAAAACAACTAAATGTCCATTAACTAGGGAATGATAAAGAAGTTGTACATTCATACAGTGGAAATCTGCTTGGCAGTAAAAAGGAATCATACCAGGTCAGAGTTGAGTCAAAAAGCAGAGCTTCTAGGATACTTGCAGGCATGTGTGTGTCTGTGTGTGCAGTGATACGTTTATAGTGTCTGACATTACACCGTTGCTGGAGTTGGGAAGCAGCCTCTGCAAGGCTGTTACTTTTCCATCTAATGCTGGAGCTCAAAGTGCATAGGGAAAGTGGGTGAGAAGGAGAGAGAGATGTGAAGGAGAGAGCAATGGCAAGATGGGTTGAGGCCCATGGCACCTCCCAAGTGTCCAGGTGCATGGTGTGGTATGCCCTTGGCTGCTGGCCTTGGCTGCTGGCCTTTGGAAGCGTCCTGCTAGAAACACAGTTGGCCCTGAAATCAGAGAAGGAGAGGATCCAAGGAAAGGTGGAACAAATGCTGCTGGAGTCATCAGGTGAACCAGCAGATGTGTTACAGGTGCATGTTACCAAAGTGCCTGCAGAAAGAAAAAGGCGCTGCTTTACTTCTGCTCTCCAGATCTCACACTAAATTGTCCCTTATGGTCTGCCTTAGCTGGAAGCATACGGGGAAGTGAATTCTGGCAAGCATAATTAGTCGTTTAGCACTGAAATCTAATGTATTATATTGTAGTTGTTTCAAAAGTAAATAGAAGCCTTCCACACTACCCCCATGAAGACCAGTACATTTGATCATTTAGAATTGTGTTCAGAGGAGGCTGGGGATTTAGCTCAGTGGCAAAAGCGCCTGCCTGGCAAGCGCAAGGTCGTGAGTTCGGTTCCCGGTACCGGAGAAAAACCAAAAAAAAAAAAAGAATTGTGTTCAGAGGGCCGGGGATATAGCTCAGCAGCACAATGCCTGCCTGGCAAGCACAAGGTCGAGTTCGATTCCCAGTAACCCCCCAAAAAAACGTATATCATAGAATTGTGTTCAGATTTCATTTCATTTAGATTAACATTTTTTGTAAATGTAAATAGAGGCTTTTGTTAATTGGTGGAGACACACACACACCCAGCTACTAATCATTGTTGGTCTTGAAAGATGACAAAACTGGGACTGTCCTTGATCTCGTTATTACACTCTTTACCTCTTCTGGTTAAGCAGAACTTTTTCATTCTTTAGATCGGTGATGCTGAACTTTTAGAGCTTTCAATGCTGACAAACAGCCAGTGGTGGCAAGTGTGCCGTAGGCTCACCACCACCGCTTTAGGCTACATTAAATTATCATTTTCCTCAGAAAATACATTTATGAAATACTAAATAGGCAAAGGTTATAGGCTCTGGAGAGCCTAATTAGGTCTCATTCAGAATTAACTAAGAAAATATTAATAGTATCAGTGTTACAGTTTGTGTCTAGTACCCCCCCTCAAAGCCTCATGCAGTTATAGGTGGGGCTTTTTCAGAGGTGGCTGAATCTAGAGTGTGTGGTTCTGGGACTAAGGGTATGTGATTGCTAAATCAGTCCACTGACTGGTTTGGTACAGCCCTAGTGCCAGTAGCATGGATAAAATACAAAAGGAACAGAAAAAAGCTGCCAAGGCCCCTTGCTTGCTTTGCTACCTTCTGCCCACCACAGACTTTCTCCTCTGTGATGGCTGTCACACCAACCTGCCTTGGAGCCAGCTGATTATGGAATGGAACTTCACAAGCTGTGAGCCAAATAAACCTTTCCTCCTTTACTTCGGGTGCTGGGTATTTATTCTCAGCAATAAGGAAGTAAGACAATCAGGAATGATGCTGGACTGACTTTCTCATCTGGAAGTTAATCTGTTAGCTTTCTGGCATTGTAATTATGCTGTCATTTGGGATGCTATACTTACAGGAATGTCCCATTACAGTATTTCTCTTTCTTTTGATAATTTCACAGTTTCTGTATCTTGCCCCTTCCTACATTCTGAAATTAACACCTCAGACATGCCATGCAAAAATTAGGAAGCATTTTATGTGCTAGTTATATACTTTAAAAATAACATCTTTAAGACACAATTTTTTAAAAATCAGATTTTGTTGGTATATTTTAGATATACACGATGATCGCATTAATCATAGAGAATTTGTACCTGTGCGTAACTTGGTTCTTTTTCCCCCCCCAGTCCTCTACCCTCCCTTCAACCCCTCCTCCCTCATTTACAAAAACTTCGTTTCCATTTTTTCCTTTAACAGACAATTTCTGATGCAGGTTAAATTACAGTGATATCAGAAGTAAAACTGATTTGTGTCAGAAGTAAAAATATATTTAAAAAGGAATCATGTCAACCTATCAAATTACAGATCACCTTCACATTTTCTTTATTCTGATGCTAGCAATCACACCCCTCTCTGAAACATCATTTCATCCATCCTTCAATTTGGGGCATATTTCTTCTTGCTAGAAGATACTAAAACTATCTAAGAGGCTGTTTTCAAAATGTTTGAAGAGAAAAAAGCACACGGTGCCTCAGGAATTCATTCAGAAATTAATTCTATGAAATAATTGAGCTTCATAATTTAAAAATTTCTGAATTTTAAAAAATTTTGATGGAAATCTGTTTTCTGTGTTTGTTTTAATGTAAATGTTTTGCTTTCCTTTTAAAGCTGTACAACTAGGCTACACATAGCAGGAAATAGTTCGCTTATTCCAGCCGCCCCCAGCCCTTACCTTAAGTATTATATCAATGTTGAATGACACAAATTTGTTGAATGAAAATTTAGGCATGGTTTATATACAAGAACATTGACATCCAATCAACTAAATACTTAAAATTGTGTGCTCTATTTCCTCAAATCGAACTGGAAGAAAATTCAGACTACCTGCTTCAAACTTCTAATTTAATAGATCAGAAAACTGACACTGTAAGTAATTTTTCCAACGTTGTATGACGCACTTGGAAATCTGTAACTCAATTTATTCTGTTGGGTGAAATATATCCAAAAACCTTGCTTTTTAAAAATGAATTTGTAAGTTCATCTTGGTCAGCAAATACATTTTTAAAAATGTTTATTAGTCCCTGATTTTCTACAGGACTAGTTCCTTAAAGTCTTTTATGACCAAGGTGAAAAAGAGATGAAAATGAGTAAAAGTTTGAAGAGGATGCACAGTAAAATAGTATGCACAGACAAGAACCTTAACGTTAGTTAAGCAACCAGGCCAGGAGAGACCAGAGGGCTCAATATGGAGAGGTTAGATACTTTTTAATCTAATTTTCTTGGTACACTTTAGGTATATGTAATAATCACATTCATCACAGAGAATTTGTACCTCTACATGATATAACTTGTTTCTCCGCCCCCATTCTCCTACCCTCCCGTCAACCCCTCCTCCCCATTTTCAACAGCTTTGTGCCCAGTTTTCCTTGTTTTTTCTATTTTTACTTTTCCATTCTTTCCTCCCCGCTCTTCCCTTGTTCCCCTCTGCATTTGAACATTTTCTTCGCATTTCACAATGCCTGTTATACATTTTGGTCCTTATATACGCTTGGTTTTTCACACCAGGAAAACAGTGTGGTATTTGCACATGTGTGTCCAGTGTATTTCACTTAGGAATATGGTCTACAAGATAGGTATTACTAATTTCTATTAGTTCATTGAAAGGAATGGTTTGTGCTTGTTTTGTTTGTGGATCAATTTTGTATGTCTATTTCTTGTAGTCTGAGCAACTACTTTGAAGATGATAATATGCAATATAATAACCATTGTTAATTTCCTATTCTCTTGTTTTGAAATTCTATATTATTTTTTTCTCTTTAAAATAAAATTTTAAAAAGTAGTTTCAAAGTGCATCCATTTACCTAGAAATGTCTCAAGGTTTTTATTCTTTATGGCAGTGTAGTTAGAACTCCATTATACAAGAAAAACATTTTCTTTATCCATTCATCAATTGATGGGCATTTGGGTTGTTTCCAAGATTTAGCTATTACAAACTGTGCCACTACACATGTGAGTGTGCATATATTGCTGTGGTATGATGCCTTTAATTCTTTCAGGAAGATACCAAGGAGGGGAATAGCTGGATTGAGTGGAACCTCTAGTCCTAGTTCTATGAGGAATCTCCACACAGATTTCCACAGTGATTGCCCCAGTCTACCTTCCCACCAACAGTGGAGAAAGGCTCCTTTTCCCTCACAGCCCCTCCAGCATTTGTTATTGATTGATTTCTTGATAATAGCCATTCTTTCTGGGGTGAGATGGAGTCTCAATGTTGTTTTAATTTGCGTTTTGCAAATGACCAATGATGTTGAACGTTTTTCATATATTTATTTGCCACTCTGTTTCTTCATCTGAGAAGTGTTTATTCATTTCAGATGCCCATTTTTGGACTGAGTCTTCAAATTTGAGGGGTCTGATTTTTTTTGAGTTCTTTATGTATTCTAGATAGTAATCCTTTGTCTGAGGAACAGCTCGCAAAATTTTTTCCCCACACTGGATTTTTTCTTCACTCTCTTGGTGGTTTCTCTTGCTGTACAAAAACTTTTTAGTCTTCAGTGCATTAATTTCTGCTCTGATCTTTTTAATTTCCTCCCGTGTATGAGTTTTGGGTGTGGCTTACTGTTCTTCTTCTAGAAGGCTGAGGTTCAATATTAAGTTGTTTATTTAGCTCACTTTGTTTTCCTGATATAGGTATTCACTGCTATAAATTTCCCTCATAGGACTGCTTTCATTGTGTCCCATAAATTCTGGTATGTTGTATTGGCATTATTGTTTAATTGAAGAAACCATCTAATTTTTTCTTTAATTTCTTCTGTGACTCATTGGTTGTTCAGGACGGTGTTATTTAATTTCCATGTGTTTATAAAGTTGTGGTTTCTTTTGTCATTGATTTCCACTTTCACTGCACTATGGTCTGACAATATGCATGGGATAATTTCAATTCCTTTAC
This sequence comes from Chinchilla lanigera, assembly GCF_000276665.1. Classification (NCBI taxonomy): domain Eukaryota; kingdom Metazoa; phylum Chordata; class Mammalia; order Rodentia; family Chinchillidae; genus Chinchilla; species Chinchilla lanigera. The sequence continues at coordinate 3,137,673 of NW_004955508.1, read as the reverse complement.
ATTTACTTCCATTTTGATTTTAGTTTAGTGCATGGTGAGAGATAGATTTAACCTCTGGCATGTGGAAAGCCAGTTTCCCCAGCACTATTTATTAAAGAGGCTTTCTTCCAGTGAAGGTGTTTGGTCTCTTTGTCAAATATAAGGTAGCTGAGTGTGTTTGGAGTTGTTTCTGCATTCCATTAATCTTTGAGTTTATATATATATATATATATATATATATATATATATATATATATATACACATATATATATGGTTTAATTCCTGGGTTGATGTTTGTAAATTGCCTATGGTGAGATACTTTATTGCTAGTATTTAGAATCCTAAAGAAATAACTGCTTCTCAGAGGTATCTTCCAGGTGTAACTGAGTTTTGGATTTTGAGTCTGTTCCAAGATTCTATCTCCTTCAGTTTGTTAGAAAAAAATGTCCACTCAAGGTTTGTCTCTGCTGTCACTGGTAGACAGTGTGTGGAGACAGAGGCCAGATCTGTGTTGATTTATCCCAGCAAGGCAGCAGTAGCTTTTTGGCAGGGTAGTGGATAATCGCAGGGAGCCTGCACCTTCATTTCCCCTGAATGAAGTTCAGTCTGATTATTAGCTGTGAATTGCTCTGTCTTGCAGGACGTCCAATTCTGCAGCACTCACCACCAGGCAGTGCAGTCCTCCTTATCCACCACTCTCTTCTATTGCTGGCTCTCTGTGGATGCTTCTGGGGTTTCCAGCAGTGTTATGGTTTGTGTCTGGGTGTCCCCCCAAAGCCTCATGCGGCCATGGGGCAGGCTTTTAGAGTTTGATTGATTATGGGTGTGAGAGCTGCACCCGCCCTGGGGTGGATAGTTTGCACATGTAAGGGAGAGCAAGAGGCGCTTGCGGCCATTTCCTGGCTTTTGTGCCTGTTGCTTTGCTGTGTTCTGCCGCCATGAGCTGTAGCTCTCTGCCATGTGCCAGTCTGCCTTGTAATCTGCCAAGTATGGACTGAAACCTCCACAAACTGTAAGCGAAATAAACCTTTCCTTCCTTAAATTTGGGCATCAGGTATTTTGTCCCAGCGAGAGAAAAGTAACCAAGACAAGCAGTCACTGTGTGTCTGCTGGTTTGAACTGCTCCTCCCACGCAGTGAGTCCTGCCTCAGGGAGAAGGCGCAGCCTGCTACCTTGTTCTTCTATGTTGAAGTTTCTTCGCTCTCCCCATGGGCTTCATTTCGTGCTTCAGATCCTTCCTGAGTCCAGATGTCTCACTTTGCATCTTCTTCTCTTCCTCATGTTCCTATATTCCAGCGTCTAGACAGAAAATCTCGGAGAGGCTCCTCTGCTGCTTACCACCCCACCATCTTCCTAGAAGTCCTGGATCTGAGTGGTTCCTGAAGTTGAAATAAGGAACTTCACCCATCCTTTTGTAGGTTTGCTGGCTCCTGTTGTGGAGAAAGAATTTTCAGGCTGCATCACTAAGGCCTGGGAAGGGTTCACTAGACCGAAATTTAGGATGCACTGAAGAATGACGTGTAGGTGCTCAGAGAAATGCGGTGCATTACAGGTTGCAACTGGACACATTTATGCTTCTCTTGAAGGAGTGAAAAGCCTGGGAAAAAGATATCCCACTCCCCAGAACGGTACCAGCTTTTTCTATAGGTATGACATTGGGGGAGGGGATAGGTAATTTAAACATTCTTTGGGTTTGCTCAACCTGCTCCTTTATCTTAGGATCAGGCTCCTGCTCCTTGCTTTCTCAATTATGAGGAGTTACAGACTTTGTCTTCCTGAGGAAACTGGGATGTGAAGGGTCTGGTAGGGAAGGGGCCTAAATTTAGCCAAAGGGATGCCGATATGGCTTGTCCTGGGGAACGTTGGTTGTGTCCTGCAAGTTGCGGTACCATTTTTTTATTATGATTTATTTGTCTCCTTTCTACTTAGCTTTTATTTCTTGTGTCATATCTCTGTTTCTGGATTGGTTTGTTCCAGAATGTTCTCAGGACTGCTTTTGTAAACAAGAATGGGTTAGAGAGACTGTCAGCTTCTAACTGGTTCTTCTACTTGGCAGAAGTTGCGTTAGGTAACTGATATCCCTCATGGTTTATTATGTAGAGAAGTGGGAACAACTTAAAAGTTTCTTAGAAATTATCTCATAAAAGTGCATCTGAGGGCTTTCCAAGTCCATGAGAAGGAATGGACCATTTTGTGGCTGAGTAAACAATGTCCAGCCATGCTGTACTTCTTTCTAATTTCCTGAAAAAGCTGGGTCCATGTTCCCATGGGTAATATCTTCCTCGACTCTGGAACGATGGAGCCAGGAGGCACTGGAGTATTTCTCCTTCAGTTCTTGGAGCTTTCTAAGTCTCCTGAGCTTTGTCCTTTTAAATGCCTTTAACTAGCAAACTTCCTTTTGTAGTCTTCCAGGTCCCTGGCGGGCATCCTTATTATTCAGGGTCGTTTGCTTTTGGTGATATGAGAATTTGATTTAAAAATAATTCACTTGGGTCAGTATAGCAAAAGCCCCAAAAAACTGTTCAAAGATTTTAAAATAGTTTTCTGTCGCAGAACCGGCTTCCTCCTGTGCTGTAATGTGGGTCCTTGTTTTGGGACAAGGAAGGTGGAAGCTGACGAAACAGCCAGCAGCAAGCGATGAGGAACAACTCGGTGTATGTCTAATAGAAAGCATAAAACGGGAAGCTCCCCGCGTGGTCTGCAAGGCTGACACCATGGATATTTAAGTCCTTTGGCTTTTTATACAGTTTTTGGTACAAGTGAACGGGACAGAAAGCGGGGATGCTCCTGGTTGCAGGCTGGCTTTTGATGTCTAGAAAGCAGACTGCTTCATTGTGTTCACTCCCTCCAAGGTCTCTCCCATGTGTATAGGGACCTGTTCTTTGTCTTTTGCATTCCATGAGGCCCCTGCTACTCATTTTGCTTAAGTTAAATTATTCCAGTCCTCTGCTATGTCAACTCAATCCCAGACTTTTAGTTCAGGTTAACTATTCTGGATCTGCGCCCTATCTTCTGCCTTCAGCAGCCCGTGTAACTGCAATTTCCAGCTATTAATCACAACTTTGAGAGCTATTTTTCCTCTGCAAAAGGAAAAAAAAAAAAAAAAAAAAAAAAAACTGTTTTGGGACATTCATTTGTGTTTACAAGATGTTTTACATCTTATGGACAATGTAGAGGTAACTTAAAAGTTAGATGGGTATGTAAATAAGACATCTGAGTTATTCATAATTAAGTTAAAATAGTAAAGATATTTGCCAGGCGTGGTGGTGCACACCTATAATCCCAGCACTTGGGAGGGAGGCTGAGGCAGAAGGATTGTTGTAAGTTCGAGACCAGCCTGGGCTACAAAGTGAGATCAAGGCCAGCCTGAACTGCATAGCGAGACCCTATCTCAAAAAGACAAAAAAAAAAAAAAAAAATCCTAAAGACATTTGCTAAGTATAAATTCATGAATTCTTTCTAAGTATTCTAAGTATAATTCATGAATGCTTCTTGCAATTTCTAAATGCTAATGTATTTGAGTCTATATGTCCATATATATATCTGTAAAACACTGATATAAGATCAAAAGATATCTTGTCCTTTAAGAAGTTTCAAAGTAACTATTCCAGAGGAACAGTAAATATCTACAAATGGAATCTTTTGTCAAACTATAGCTCAAATTAAAAATGAGATTAAAGCTGGGTGTGGTGGTACACGCCTGTAATCCTAGCACTTGGGAGGCTGAGGCAGGAGGATCACTGTGAGTTTGAGGCCAGCCTGGGCTACATAGTGAGTTCATGGCTGGCTTGCACTACATAGTGAGACCCTGTCTCAAAGAAACCAACACCAAAACCAAAAACACAACAAAAGGAGCTTTAACTAATAAGTCTCGAAGTCATTAAGGTTGTACCTGTTTATCATTTTAAGGTATTCTAAAGTTAATAATTTGTATTCACATAACTTATTTAATATTCTCGTAAAAGTTGATTTTAAGGAAAGAAAAACTTGCTTAAATGGTTCACAGACTTACCTGGTCTATTAATGGGTTTGTTATGTGGCTTACCTGGATCCCTTAGTTCACCTACTCCTGCAGCGAGTGAATTCCTGTACCCGCAGGCATCTCAGTGGGAGACTCTGGGAGAGATTTCCAATGCTATTCGTTGCTCCCCTATGCTCACTTAGCTGCTGAAACAGGTATTCTTACCTTTTGCTGCCACTGGAATGTTGATCACCCTTAGGGCTTGGAGTTTTCACCGAAAATAATAGGTTTTCCTTATTTCTAAACCTTTGCTTCTACTTTGTGACCTAAGTCTTTATCCATCCCTAATGTCCGTTGTACTTGGGTGTCCCTTCTCCCACAGCCCTTGGCTGGCCATCTCTTAGGGGACTGGACATCAGACCCACTGCAGGGGTAGCTACTTTGGAAGAAGCTTTGTGGAAAAGGTTAGAGTCGGGTGTGGTTTAGACCCGAGGTGTCTCCCTAAGACTTGTGTACTGACAGCTTGGTCCCTAGTGCAGCAAGGCTCAGAAGTGGGTCTTAAAGAGGTGACTGGATCACAAGGGACCTGACTTCTTCAGTGGATTCATCCATTGGTGGATCCACAACTTGATGGCGTTGCTGGAAAAGATGAAGACTGAGGAGGTAAGGCCTGGCTGAAGGGGGTGGGCCATCAGGCTGTGCCCTTAGGCCCCCTTCCTTCTGGCACTTTCCTTGTCGGTCCCTTTGCTTTCTGACTGCCATGTAGTGAGCAGTCTTCCTCCACCTCACTCCTCCACGATGTCTCTGCCTTGCCACAGGACTACAAGCAACGGAGCCAGCTGACCATGGACTAAATCTCTGAAACCATAAACCAGAATCAATCTTCCCTTCAAGGTGATTGATGCCCAGTATTTCGTCACAGGGACGGCTAACATGGGGTCCTTTCATAGTTCTTCCACTACTGACTGAAAAAAGATTTTTCAAAAGCAACATGAGAATGCATCCTAGCTGATAGAGCCTGCACTCAGTCACGAGGTATGAAGAATGAAGGGCCGACGGGCTCACTTCTAAGCTGTTACTACTTAGGCTAGCGAATGTGAGCCTACGTACCAGCACTTAGTGCTGAATACCGCCAGTCCACACCGCAGGGCTTTCAGCTGGGGCGGGGAGGGCTTATTCTGCGGCAGTGAAGGTGCTGGGTCTGGGATGAGGACTCTTAGATAACTGTGTCTCTGGGGAGATGTGTTCTGGGCAAGTTGCTGAAGTATCAAAGCTTCCATTTCAATTACAAAATAAAGTTTGGACTAGATGTCCAAAGGACAGCATTCTACCTCTGACATTCTCCACTTCTGCAGACGAAAATTAGTCTAATGACATTATTAGATCTACCCAGCCCCTAAAAGCTTTAGAATGCTAATTCTTAACAAATTATAAATTGATACAAAGACAACCTTATATGGAAACAATATTCTTTTTGTTTTTAATTTTTTGAGACAGGTCTTGCTATATACTGTAGTTCAGGCTGGCCTTGAACTCACTATGTAGCCCTCAAACTTGCAGTGATCCTCCTGTCTCAGCCTCCTGAGTGCTGGGATTACAGGTGTGCACCCCTACTTCTTATTGTTAAAAGATACTTTTTTTTACAGTGTCCCATTCTCCATAAGAACAAGCTTCACGGCTGCTATGTGATCATTTAAATATATTTTATTAAGCTCTGACTTAAAAATGCAAGAGAAGAATATAACACCTCAGAGCAAATGCTTCAAGGTAAAACAAATATCACTATAAATATTGCACTTATAAAATCTCTTTTTTATGTCTTCACACAATTCTAAGATATCCTTTTACAGAGATGTACAAAGAAACTGCGCTCAAGCTGTCGGCAGGTTTTCAGCTGTCTGCTCTCTGTGCGGGCTCAGAACTTGCATCAGCGACATCACAGACCTACATGGTGTGAAGAGAGAAGCATTCCGGCCCTTCGGAACGCTCCCTGTTAAGGCGTGCGGGTTTTTTTGTCTACTTAGGGAAGACAGATCTTTCAAAGGCAACAACAGAAGGCGGCTTATACAGACACAGCTCACTGTTAACACTGCTTGTTTTTTAAAGCATTCAGCAGCTTCTGGTTCTTGGTCTTGAACATCATGACAAAGCTACTTGGCATGAGCTTCCCTTGCCCGTCTTCTCCCACTTGGCCCATAATGATGTAATTTAGACCTAGGGAAAGAAAATACAAAGCTTTTTTCTGTGTGCGTGTTCTCAGCAACAACTTAGACTACAACTCACCTCCAAATCAATTTTTTTTTCTATAAATGATATAATCACACACTTATTCTACCTAGGATAAATCACAAGGATTAGCACTCTTGAGAAAAAGGTTGGACTCAACTAGCAACCTGCTCTCGTTCTGCTAACTCCGTCCCACCCCTCTCTGCAGATGGTTCTCGAATCTTCGCTTCTAGCCCAGGTGTCACTTTCTCATCCAGGTTCAGAGCTGCCTTTCCTCTGCTTGCCGAATGCTTTCCTCTGAACACAGTATTGGCAACTGAAGTGCAATAATCTAGAATCTTCCTTGAACTGCTTTCTCAGTGTCTGTTCCCTATTGGTTTGACTATGTGCTCTGGGGCTCATTCATCATTTCTAGCTTTTTTTGTTTTTGTTTTTGGCACTGGAGATTGAACCCAGGGCCTTTGTGCTGAGCTATATCCCCAACTTGTAAAAATTTCTTATTTATTTTAGACAGGATCTTTGTAAGTCACTAAATTGACCAGGTTAGGCTCAAACTTTTGATCTTCCTGCCTCAGCCTCCCAGAGTACTGGGATGACAGATGTGCACCCCCACACCTGGCTTCCACCACCTCTTTTTGCACAAGGTGTAAGAACTAGGATATAGCATAGTTCTGCCTAGCTCAAAGGCTCCCTTTCCTACCACACATGGGGGTTATCTTAGTCCTGGTGTCACTTCCCTATACCAGCCGTGGCCTGGAAAGATCCCTGACTTCCTCAGAGATCCTCTCTCCTTCCTGTCCCTGCCTCTGCGCTCCCCCGGAAGGGAAAGCTTTTCTCCTTACCTCGTCTGAGGAGAGGGCACTGCCTGCAGACCACGGTAACCTTGGCACTCATGTTCTTGCCGGCCTGCTGGATTGCCAGGTTCCCCTCTTTGTAGATGTTGATGATTGAGATCGTGGCCTGCAAACTCTCACCCCGAATGGCGGTCGTGATAACAGCGCCGACTAACACTGCAGGGGAACACGCAGGGATGACCCGACAGTGAAGCGAAGGCGAGCAGAACAGAAAAGAGCTTTATCTTCTAGTTTTCAGAAATGAAACATTTTAATGTGAGAGAAAAAGCCCTCACGGAGCCCTCGAAGTTGATTCCCAAAATTTAGGTTGGAAAAAAGGCTCAAGCAGTTGTACTATTACCCTGGGTGTTGCTGGTAACTCGGACAGAAACCTAAAATCCTGTCTCCCTGCTTGTCCTTTGCAACATACGGGTCACATACAGAATAAGCTCATGAGAGCACTCAAGACTTTGAAGCTTTAGAGGCAACACCACAGGAGGGGTCTGAATCGCAGGGGTGTCTGTGTCTGTGCGGCTGAGCGTCTGTCCCGTGTCTGGTCCCCACGCCACTCCACCGTCCTCTCGAGCGTTTGTTCCCTCGGAGGCAGGAGGCACATCTCTCTCTAGTAATCAGAAACTCTCTGTCTCGCTTTTCTGTATCACCTTTCTCTTCTACCCTGTTTGTCTCATTTCAAAGTATAGACCCGAAGTAATCCTCAAAATATTTTCTTGTGCTTAAAAAAAAACTAGCAAAATTCAGTTGATTTCCCTCATATAACTTTTTTCTTCCCACGTGACAAAGAAAACAGCCTTCTGAGCCACACGGAAAAATGCCGTCTTTCTTGAAGGGCCCCGGCATGCTGCTGGCATTTTAGGAGGTTGAGGGCACAATTCTTGCAGAGTGGGGCTTGCACTGAGTGACTTTTTTACCAGCTGTGTCCTTGTCAAGAAAAAAAAATCAGCATAGCCCGTCAGTTATTGAGACAACCAAAAACTGCCCCAGGAAGTGTTACCGACTCTGGGTAGAAGCCTCTGGGCCACGGGTGATGGCACCTGGCCACGGTGCCACAGAAATGAATCACAAGTAACGGGAGAGGTCAAGTTCTGGACTGGCCTAAGACGACCCCTTGCAGACAAAGTGCGCACGCACGGCTTAGGCAGTGTCCGAGCTCCTGAAATCTCAGTTCTTACTGTGTCTCACTCTGATTCATGGCGATGAGTGTTCACGGCAGAAGGTCAGTCTATAGCCAGGTGAAGTCAGGAGGCCCACAAAGGCACAGGTGGGCGATTTCCTGCACCACCTGCTACAGCAGGCTCACCTGGACATGGTAGCAATGACATCTGGCACTATGTGCTTTCACTTTCATGCCAGACATGTTGATTTCAGCATGCAAAGTGCAGTAAAAGCGAGGGCCCCAGACTCCTCAGTGTATCTGCATTTTCACGCCAAGATACCCTACTGGGCTGCCAAAGTTACCACTTTAAGGCCCCCAAAAGCAAAGAAGACCTCTCTGGGGAGGCCTTTTGTTTTGGGTAAACTGCTATAGCAACATTCTTTTGCTGAGAAGACTTCTACTTCAATGTTAATTTTAAGCTGCTTTAAAAAATAACCAACATAACCAAATTGAGTATCTTTTGCTCTTAAGTAGTTTTCACAGAGTGAAATCTTTTTAATTTCATGAAGTACAATCTCCTCAGGTTCCAATTTCTAAGAGCTTCCAAAAACGGACTTCAGATTTCCAGGTTTTAATTTAATACTCTGGAAAAACCCCAAAGAGGAAATACTTGAATTTCTTGAGAGAGGCCAGCTTCTGAACGTAAGCTTGGCTATGTTTCTAATGTACTTCAGTTGAATTACAGATGTGTGAAAATGCACTTGGAACATGAAAAATAGGTGAGGAACAAAGGAAGTGGGTATTTTCAGGAATAGTTAACAGGCTACTGAGTAGCAGTATCATGGATCTAGAATCAAATTATTGAAGTGATGTGGAAAAAATCAAATTTTCTGAATACTTGTTTTTCTCGCCTATGAAATCTAATAGTTGGAATAGCACAACACAACCTAGTGTCTGTTTTCTGGGGTAAATGAACAGCGTTACTGACCCTTCACTGTTAAATTCGTGGGAATTCCTTTGAGACCAAGCAGGCAGTCTTGAGTTTCTGATTAAAGAGAAAAGCCCGGTTTTATTTCTTACCAAAGTTGTTTGAACAATAATTGCTCTCCAGAGTTCCCGTCCGTCTACACTTCTGCTGACACAGGGCCACTGTTGGTTTCAAACCTTAATTCAAAGAAGACACAACAGTCAGGAAAAGGAATCCAAGTATAATTGGTGTCTGCATCTGAATTTATCCATTTAAGATTACCATTTATTTCCCCGAGCCACAAATTAGTCACTGCAATGAAATAATTATAAACTATACAGAAGAAACTCTTCATGCTGCCAACTACTGCTCTAATTTCCTCAGGGTAACTCAATGCCCTCTACTGAATTTTAAACCTGAGATCAAAGATAATCCAAATTTAGCTGTTATCTTTTTCTTTTATATGAAACACTAACTAAAAATGGATGGTTTGCTTTGTGTGGTCTGCTTAGTAAAACCCAGGACAACAAATCTGAACCATAAAATATATGTCAATTCTTCACTTTTCAGAGGACTCCTATGGTGTCCCCTGAGGCTGGCAGGAGCTTTCTTGGTGCATTTAAAATACACAACTGCCTAAATGTGAGGAGCATAGGGTTTCCGAAACGCTTCTCACATGTAAAGTTATATCTGTAATTAGATGCGAGCACTCACTAAATATTTACTTTGAGCCTGGCACTGGCTGAAGGGTTTTAAGAACTGAGATGTAGATAAACTGAGAGATAAAAGGAAATAAATAAACACAATGGCTCTCAAGGAGAAGCAATTTTGCCCTCTAGCTGACATATGACAATATCTTTAAACATCCTGCCTGTCATAAGTAGGGGAGGAGCTAAAGACATGGTGTGAACAGATACTAGGGGTACTGCTAACCACTGTGCAGCAAGCAGAACAACAAATAATTATCTGGCCCCAAATGTAAATAGTGCCAAGGCTGAGAAAGGTTAGGTTACCATGAAGATACACAATCCCCATTATCATCTTATGAATGTTTTAGAAATATTTGCCACTTATTTAGGCCTACGTGTGGTGATATGCTAGAAGGAATGAAACAGAACAACTGCCTGCAATCACAACATGCTCTTCTAGTGTTTCTGCAGACCCCCCACAAATGTACTATTTACTTGTTTTTAATTTGGACCCTGACTGAGAGCAACACCAATGAAAGAGCGTCCTTTTGCGTGGCCCACGGAGGACCTGCTCCTGCTCCCCCTGCTCCTGCTCCCCCTGTTCCTGCACCTGCTTCCTCTGTTCCTGCACCTGCTCCCTCTGCTCCTGCTCCTCTTCCTACTGCTCCTTCTCCTGGTCCTCCTCCTCCTTCTGTGCTCCTCCTGCTCCTCCTGCTCCTGCTCCGCCCGTTCCTCCTGCTCCTTCTGCTCCTCCTGCTCCTCCTGCTCCTGCTCCTCCTGCCCCTGCTCCTCCTGCCCCTGCTCCTCCTCCTCCTGTTCCTCCTGCTCCTGCTCCTGTTGCTCCTGCTCCTCCTGCTCCTCCTGCTCCTGCTCCCCCTGCTCCTGCTCTCCCTGCTCCTGCTCCTGCGGAGGCCTGGACTCCCATACTGCTGCATTTGCCCTCTGCTGCTGTCTGTTCTCTGGCTTTGAGGTCAGTGCTGTGGCACCTTATTCGCCTCCTCTCCTGTCAGCTGCCTCTGCCCTGCATTCACACCCTCAGCCCTGGTTCCTCGGGCCCCTGTCCATGCATCCTGCGACAGTCCCAGTGGGGCCACCCTCCTCACAGATGGATTCTCAGTCCCAGGGCTTCATCTCAGCAGGGCCTTCCCTCTGCTTCAGCTTGGACACTCCTGGCCAGGCTCATCCGTCCTTGTGCTGAAGTTGTTCACTGCGTCTCTGAAGCTCAGACATCTTAGTACCCAGCACGGCCTCCGCCCCTTTGAGCTTATTTATTTAATAATAGCACCACTGCTTTCCCAGCAGCCTCTGGAGGTTCAGCACACTGACCTTTCTCCTTTCCCCAGCCATTAACCCTGGCTGGCTTTTATTGGATTAGTGATTGCATGTGGTTTCCACACTCTGTTACCTCATCTTCTTGACAGTCAGTATCCTCAGCTCCCATTCCCCTCTGGCCTTCAGTCCCCGGGGCTCCTGCAGGAGGAGCTGCCATTGCCTTTCAAATCTGTTCCCATAGTCCTGCCTCCTCCCTTACTGCGCTCAGCGGGTGACCTTGCCTCCTTTCCACAGAGAACAGAAAATGTCCTCACATCCACGCCGAACCTCCAGGTCGTCTTTATCCATGTCCTCCCTTCCTCTCCTCTCTGACAGAGGTGGTGGCCCTCTCCGGTCTGTAGCCCCTTTGCAAGTCCTCTGGAGCCAGCCCCCGCCCCCCACACCTTTCTCCTCGTCTACTGCATCGACCTGCCCTTGCGATCCCCTTCTTTGTGGCTCTCTCCCACCAACACGAACACGGTCAGCTGCCAAGGTCTCTTCCCTCCCTTTGGCCAGGACTGTGGTGGGAGTTGCTGGAACTCACTATCTCAGTCTCCTCACCTTGTTCAACTTGCTCCTCAGCCTGCTGTGGTCTCTGCCTGCCTGACACGGCTCACAAAGCCTCCACTCACAACGTCAAATGGAAAGGTTCAGTTTTCTCCCTGTCTGAAGGCTCATCCGCATGTGAATTCACTCATCATTCCTTTCTTCTCCTTCTTCCTTTTTATTTTGAAACAGGGTCTGGCTAAGTTGCTAAGTTGCCCAGGTTGGGCTCAGATTTATGATCCTCCTGCCTCAGCCTCCCAGAATGCTGGGATTAGAGTGCCGGCCACTCCCCTCTTAAAAGCATTGTCTTCCATGCAGCACATCTGGTTTTCCTTGCTCCTCCCCAGCCTCTCCTGTTCTGTCGACTCCTCTGTAGAAAGCCGCTGCCCCTAAAGGTTCAAGCCTGCTCCTCTCCTCCTGCGACTTCTCCCTAGACCATCTTCTCCCACCGATGCCTTCAACTACCTCTACGTTAACGGCGCCTAAGTTTATTTTTTCATTAACGTGTTTCATTCCAACAGACTTACACATGCATATAGCACAGGGCAGTCATCTTCTTTCCCCCTCCCTGGTACCTGGCTATTCCCACCTGGTTGCATTCTGAGGGAGCTTTCCTGTATGCATTTTGCTCCTGTCGTTCCCCTCCACTACCGTCCTTACCCCTCCTTACTCTCTTCCTCTTGACTAATGACAGTCTCCTGTCTACTTCCCTTTTTTTTTTTTTTTTTTTTAGATTCCATGTGTGAGGGAGACCATGCGATATTCGGATACAGCATTGGTCTTTCTCAGTCTAGCTTATTTCACTCAACATGATGATCTCCAGATCCACCATTTTCTTGCAAAGGAAAGACATTCGTTCTGTGTTCAGTGGGCTACATAATACTCTACTGTGGGTACACCGCATCTTCTTCATGCACTCATCTGCTGGGCCTCTAGTCTGGTCCCATACCCTGGCTATTCATAACTGTGCTGCAACAAACATGGGTGTGCGCCAACTAAAATTTCAACAACTGTATTGAATAAAAGGCTGAGAGTGAACATCTTTGCCTCATTCCCAAGGCTCTGAAATTCAAAGCTCTTGCTTAAATCCGTCTCCCTGGGCTGCAGACCCATTTGTCTAGATGACACCTCTATTTGAACATCTCACAGACACCTCAAACGCAACAGGGTCACAGAGTGAATTTCCCCTCAAGCCCGACTCCCTGCTTCAGTGAACAATACTCCACCCCACTGTGCAATTCAGGGACCGGGAAACACTCCTGGTTTCCCGGGAGTCCCGTTGAAGCCTGGGGAACCTGGGGAGCCTGGGGAGCCTGGGGAGCCTGGAGAGCCTGGGGAGCCTGGTCTTCCCAGTCCCGTTAACCACCAAAGCCCGTCACCATCTCCCACTCATGTCTGGACTAGCTCGGTATTTGTGTCACAGTATAGTTGACCCACAGAACCAGAGAACCCGTTCCTCAAGAGAACCCTATAATCCACTCACCTCACCGTGGCCAGTGTGATTTTTGTGAAGTATGAATCTAGTCACAAATTTTGCTTCAAAATCAACAATTTCCCCTACACTTGTGTAACAACCAAAACACTCAGAGCATACGGAGGGGGCAGGGCCCGAAGAGGAAGCCTGGAAAGGCCACAAGGACAGGCAGAGCGAAGGGCAGTGTGTACTACGGCAGGGGCTTGGGGGCCTGGCCTGTCCAGTATGGCAGGCGCTGGCCACATGAGGTTTTTCAATTAAAATAAACTGCAACTAAAAATGTAGTTCTTGCATCACGGGCTATATTTCACTTTATGGCAGCCATAGAGAGCAGCTGCTATAAATCAATGGACAGCACAAAGTAGGCAATGGATTTAACGGCAGAGCACTGTGGCCTGCTGTCTCTGCGTATGTGGTGACCGAGCTGGGGGCAGGTAAGAGGGAGGACGGCAAGGCTGATGCTAGGAGTGTGACCGCTGATGCTGAGGACACGCTTGGGAAAACAAGTAGAGAAACAGGTTTGAGGGAGATAACGGTGTGATAAGTTGAATTTGATACCTTTTAAATTGAAATGTTTAGCAGTCACAAAACAGCAGGAGATAATTACAAATCCATGTTTGCAATTTCAGAGAAAGTTCAGGATGCCACCAAGGTGTAGGTGGCGCATGCTTGGAATTCCCGTACTCCGGAGGCTGAGTTCAAGGCCTGCCTGCGCTACATAGTGAATTCAAGGCCAGCCTGAATTAGAGTGAGATTATCTCAAAAAAAAAACAAAAAACAAAAAACAAAAAACACGAAAGTTTAGGATGGAGATAGATGTCAGGAAACCACCGGTACCATGGAGGAAATTCACGGGAAAGAATACCAGCTTCGGTCTCAACCGAGATGAGCCCAAGTAGGGCTGTAACACGAAGCAGTGCCTGTCTAGACCACAAGGTGGCGCACTTATGGAGGCTCAGAAAGACCGGAGCTTCTGGACCTGCCTGCCGGTTCCCAGACAGCGTTAACCTGGGCACTGCACACGGTACACACCTATCAAAGTATCACACCGAACTCCATAAATATGTACAATTATCACGGGTTGAAATTTTTTTCAATAAAAAAGCGAACCACAATTTAATAAGTATCAGTAAAGGAAAGCTAGGTTTACAATGATCATGTTTATACAGTATTAGGCTTCCTAATAATTCTTAAGTGGTCATATTTTCTTAAATGAGATGTTAAAGCTACTAGTTCATATGCATTTTTTTTGTTTTGTTTTGTTTTTGTTTTTCTCCAGTACCGGGAACCGAACTCACGACCTTGTGCTTGCCAGGCAGGTGCTTTGCCGCTGAGCTAAATCCCCAGCCCCTAGTTCATATGCATTGATACACCCTATCTTTTTCTTAATGGGGTCATTATTCTCTCACATAATTTTTAGTTTCAAATATCTTCCTCTTACATAATTTTTTCCTACTTCAAAATAATTCCTTTGTTTTGTTTTCTGAGACAGGGTCTGCTACGTAGTTCAGGCTGGTCTTAAACTCAACAGGTAGCCCAGGCTGGCCTCAAACTCCTGGCGATCCTCCTGCCTCAGTCTCCAGAGTACTGGGACATAGGTGTGCACCACCAGGTCCAGCAAGAATTGTTTTTATACTCCTAAATTTTACACAAACTTCCAAACAGGAAAACTTACTTGTAGTGACCGCGTTTGTGGTGGTAATGGGCGCTGCTGTAGTCGGAGGCAACTTTTTTGGCCTGAATTTGTAGTGACCAATAAATCCATCTGCTGTTAAACTTAGGTCTGATAAAAACTGAATAAGAAGTTCATTTCTCTCGGATACAATTGGCCTAAAAAACAAAAACATGTTTAAAAAATATATACATGCATACATACATTTAAAGTGTAAGTGGTATCTCTCTAGAAAAATACATATTTTTCTGGCTTTCCATTAATTTTTGACCATAGATTGGTCATTTATTTAAACCTAAAAGCCAAACACTTAAAAAGGAAAAAGTCTTCATCTCCTAAATATTAATGCTGAGAGCTAACGTTTATAGATTCTCACTCAGCTAGGTCCACTCCTCAAATTCCACCTTCATGACCCCTTATCCCCTTTTCATGGAATGAAGCAACTGAGGTTTGAGGATTCAAGCGATTTGCCCCAGACGATGCAGCCAGAATGTGGGGCTCAGCTTTTGAACCCAGAACCCACTGACTTCAGAGGC
Organism: Chinchilla lanigera; assembly: GCF_000276665.1. Classification (NCBI taxonomy): domain Eukaryota; kingdom Metazoa; phylum Chordata; class Mammalia; order Rodentia; family Chinchillidae; genus Chinchilla; species Chinchilla lanigera. The sequence goes on along the minus strand of NW_004955508.1, from coordinate 3,122,364 downwards.
AGCGGCAGATAATGGAAGCAGTGTAAACTCTCATGCTCCGGCTGGTACGAGATCTTGGGGTTCGTCAAACTCGGGAATAGCGTGACTTCTTTCAAGCCTGCGTGAGGAGCCAGCTGCTGCCTGTGGAGAAGCCACTGAATAAAGCAGAGACAAATCCCCACTCTGTGAATGCCCGCTGGAGAGATTATCTAGGGGATAAAGAGCACCAAGCAGGGTTTAAAGCAACTTCCATTTTATTTTCAATGGGCTTCTAACGCACGTCTGAGACAGACAGATTTCTATTTATAACCTCCCTCCATTGGGAAAACGCTATTAGGAAAAAAGCGAAGTGATTACTGCGTTGATGGTCATGAACACTACTGCGAAGAGGTCTCACTGCAGGAGCTTGCTGGTCAGCTGGTCACGCATTTAGTAAAGATGATAACTGAAGCCCAAGGGCTCCTTAAACCCAGGGGGAATAATTATATTATGCAAGATAGGAGTTTTATTTAAATTTCGCTGTTGTTACATAAACAAAGGTAGAAAATGCTCTTTGGTCAATTCTATTTTAAAATGAATTCAGAAGTAGACAAAGATTAAATAAGACACTGAAGTAATGACTAAACTTTTCTGAGGCATCTTCTCAGGCTAATCTCTTCTCAGGCATCAGGGACAAAAATAATGAGGCAACTTTTTGGGGTTGGGGGAATGAGTACTGAACCTAGGATGTTCCACTGAGCTACATCTACAGACTTTATTATTATTATTTTGAACCAGTGCCCATGAAGTCAGTAAGTGTGATCTTCCTGCTTCAGCCTCCCAGAGTACTAGAATTACAGGTGTGCGCTGCCAGGCTGGGCTTGGGGAAACACTTTTATTTACTTTTTGCTCCTCTTACCAGGCATCATGAGTAGGGAGAGCTGTACTTGAACCGAGCAATTAGCGAAAGTGCAGGGCATCTTCTATTTTGAATAATAAACCTCTGAGTCAAAGGACTGGAAAAACATAATGGCAAGTTTTATGCCCTCCATAAACAGAGATCATTTAAATAATGCTCCTGACACTTTTAACCTTTAACAGAAATATTGTAACTTGCTTTTATTATGTTAAAGTAAAAATAATGCACTGAACATGCTTCTCATGAATGAACAAAACCTGCTAATATTGTTGAAATAATAAAATTACAAAAAGCACTTATTATAAGCAGCAGTGGAGATCCTAAGACCCAATCAGGTTAGTATGCTACATAAGATGTTGTAATTATAGTGACCATCTGCTGCCTTTTCTGTGAACTGTTCTTGGAGATTTTACATCAGAAACTGAATTTTTTCAAGAAGAATGCTTTAGCAACAGAAAGTTAGGGTGCCCATGAGCTTTGTATAAATGTGCAAAATCACAGTGCGACAAGGTACTGAGGGCTACCTGCGGCTTGTGCATATTAATGTGACAAGTTACTAGGAATGAAGAAGTGAAATCTCACCCTAACCCTAACCCTAACCCTAACCCTAACCCCAACCCTAACCCCAACCCTAACCCCAGCCCTAGCCCTAACCCCAGCCCTAGCCCTAGCCCTAGCCCTAGCCCTAGCCCTCTGTACACCCTCACCCACTCCACTCTGCCTGGCGGATCCAGGTACAGACCAAGATGCCGTGTCTGTGGCTCAGAGCAGCTACTGCAGCTGTCTCTGGCCGATCATCCCAGTCTCTCTCTCTTTCAGTCACCACAGCCGACCAACCTATGCTACTCACCTTACCACAGAAATCTTTCTTGGTCCACATCCTTCCCTTCATCTCTACCACCTTCTCTAAGTCCTCAGCTTTACCTGGCCCAGGACACCAGCCTTTAACTAGCCTCCCTGCTCATCCCATCCAGGATGGGGGTTCGAGGGCCAGAGGGCATGTTACACCCCTCACTGCCACCTATGTGTGCTTGGAGGGGCCCCATCTCTGCAGGGCATGGAACTCAACTCTCTCCTTCTGCTGATCACATGGCAGGACTGGGCCAAAGGACTCCATCCGGGGTATTCCACTACTTTTCCTTGTATTTTAAACATGTATCCTTGCATTCAGGGTACCCTCAGCACACAGCTGAGGTACAGTGTGAATTCAATGAATTTAATTTAATTCAGTGGCATTCACACTGTATTGGAACCAGACACGAGTATGAGG
>NW_004955508.1:3057910-3120117 GCF_000276665.1 Chinchilla lanigera | reverse complement strand
TTTTTTTGGCTTTTCTCCGGTACCGGGAACCGAACTCACGACCTTGCGCTTGCCAGGCAGGCGCTTTTTGCCACTGAGCTAAATCCCCAGCCCCTCTTTGTTTTTTTTTTTTGAGACAAGGTCTTGCTGTGTACTCTTTGCTGGCCTTGAACTCACTGTGCAGCCTAGGTTGGCTTCAAACTTCTGGCAATCCTCCTGCCTCAGCCTCCCGAGTGCTGGGATTACAGGGGTGCACCCGTGCACTGCCCTTCCTATTCATATTTTTAACAAGGGGAATTCCCCACATAGGTTTCCTCATTTTCTTCACTGTCTTACCCCAGAAGTATTTTAACTGTGGAAAAATATTCCTCTGGAAAAAAGTGTTGGTGGGCTCACAGGAAAGCTCCCCCAGTCAAGCTCCTCAGAACAGAGCTCTGCTCAGCAAGGGCCTCCATCCCCCGCCCCACACCGCCCGAAGGAGGCAACCGCTGGCCTGACCGTGTGCTTCTCACGGCCTTTCCCTCTAGGTTTCTCTCGTACGCCCGCACCATGCGGTAAGAGACTGTATAGGCTTGCTTGTTTTTAAAGTTCACGTCAATCAAGGGGCGTGGCATGTATTTTGGGGTTTCTGTTTGTTTGACCCCATCTTATAACTGAGATTCACCTCTTCTCACAGCTGTGCAGGGTGTACTTTCACACACGTTAGCTACCCGTTACAAACAATGTTGCCAAGGATATTCTTGGGTGTGTCTTGTGGTGCACCGGGGCAAAACTGTCTTTAATCTGGCAGCCAGAGGGTAGGGCATGCGCTGTACAATAGGCTACAGGGTACACGCTCAGTTTCCAGTTTATTAGGCAATGCCAGTGATTTCCAGAGGCTGGATCACTTTGCACTCTTCTCCAAGGTTTATTCACTGTGCCACTTTCTTCCTTTGGAAATGCCTTCTCTGGTTTTTGACCATTTTTTTCTACCACACTGTCTTTTCTTTATTCATTTTTGGGATTCTTTCAGAATAGTCAGGAACCTAGGACTTTTGTCAAATACATGCTCCAAATACGTGTTTCTGTCTGTGCTTTCCCTTTTTCCTCTCTTTAAAATACATTTGGATGAAGAGAAATTCTCACTTCAGCTTCCAATCCAGCTATTTTTAATTTTTGTGTGGTTACGGATCTGAATATAATCTGTAGTGTAGTCTAGAATCCCAGAATTTGACAATAAAGCGACAGTGTAAAACCTTCCAGAAAATAAATGTAACTGGAAAATTCGGTAAAAAGCCAAGTTAGAGTCATGAAAATCCGAATGGCCCAAACAGGCCCTACTTACGCAGGAGGACTGTCGCCGCAGTACTTTCCAATTCTCTGAGCATCGTTCACTTCTCCGCCGTTGAACACAGCCACGAAATCGTATCGACAGTAGTTATCTCGCTCTACATCAAACTTCTCAAATTTTAATTCTATAAGCTTTGGAGAAAGGACAACATCCAAGTGTCAAAATAGCACTTTTTTTTTTTTTTGCTACCTGGAATCAAACTCACGACCTTGTGCTTGCCAGACAGGTGCTGCACTGCTGAGCTATATCCCTGGCCCAAAATAGGACTGTTGAACAACCTCCAATAGAATTTTTCTTTGTTTAAAAAAAAAAGTATTCGTTCTCTTTAAACGATGTTTTCCTTGTTGCCATGTTTCTTACTGCGTTAACCAAACTGTGGGATTCTTTTTGCTTTCATTTTTAATCACTGCGTAATGGTTTAAGTATTTCAGTAATATAAGTCTTCCATTATTAAATAAATGATTATATTTTTCTTCTTAAAGATAAAAATTAGTTTGGGGATTATGATTAAAGTGTGTACATAAGTGTATGTGTTTGAACACGAGTTTACACCACTGACCTGCATGGTATATTGACCTGAATAATTATCCATTTTAAAAATAAATGTATGGCAGATAGTACTTGTGCAAGGTATATGAAAGATCAATTTTTTAAAAAAGAAAAACAGTCACAATGTTCACCTTACTATTTGGGTTAAATTCTACAGTGTTTGCAATAATATCATTTTACAAAGCTAGATTTAAAAGTTCACAAAGTAAGTTGTATTTATTCCTTCACCAAGTTCTGTCCTACAATTTAAATCTGAAAGTGATTCCCAGAAAGTGCAAAAACTCATGGGACGACAAACTAATAAATACTAGAAAACTACAGCTTCTCTTTTGAGTGTTTTAGAACAATAAATAAAGTTACTTGTGGAATTTATACAATTTTTATAAAACAACCACCAAAACACCCTAAAGGAGAGTAGCTTTCACGTTGGACACCTTGCTAAAGAGCTGATACGGCTTTTGCTGGCTTTGTTGAAGGGAGGAACATACACTGTCTTCGACTGGGTGATCGGGACAACTGCGACAGGATGAGTTTGCTGTGTGGGAAAATGGGACCTTGAAATGTACATATATCTGAGGATTTTTATCTGCCCACGATTACTCACTACTACTTATAACAGCATGTTTGTAATACCTGCCCCAGGGGTAAGATAATCTTATGTGAAATTTGCCTACCATTTGTTTTGAGAGTTGTCATTATATAACAGAAAATTAAATTCATTTGATTTTGCAAGTCAAATAATGCAAAAGGCAATATTTACTGGGTCTTCATCTGAAGAAATACCTGTTCCTGGGGGGATCTTCTTCTTTCTATAGTCTCAGTTTTTTTGCATGAGCACCACAGCCAGAGGCTCCTGAGAGGTGGCCCCCCCACTATCTGGGAGTGCCTCACACACACACACAACACACACACACACACACACACCCTCTTCATGGTTTCAGGGAGCCTCACCTGATTTTTGGGGGCTATGATGTGCCATATACACGTGACTCCTACAGGATAATCCCGGTCTGGCCAGTTGGGGGTTTTAAAAGAGCCCAAAGGTCTTTCAAGGCGTCCTCCACAATACTGGTCCCCTGAAGTCATTAAATGTGGAAAAAAAATCCCACAAGTTTATATCCTGACACAGGTTAAAGAAATACCACCAAATAGAGATCAGCGATGTGGAATATTAGGGGATAGAACAGTAAATCCAGGCAACAGCAGCAACTTATATTTTCTCTAAATAATTACACAGATAACCTGCTACATGCACAGACACACGTTCAGGCACACACACCGTGACCTTTATAATTGCTAGTGTAGCACATCAGCACAAGATAGGGAAGTAGAGTCAGAGCCGTAAGTTCTTTTTTTCTTGGGAGGGGGAAGCAAACACAAAACATCCAGGAATGTGAGCTTGCGGCTCATTTTCTTAGATTCTAAGAATTCTCAAGGTATTTATTAAGTGCCCATGGACAAAAATTTGAATTAGTATAGGCAACACTAATTACTAGAAAACTTTACATGATACATATATCTTTAGTAACATTTTGTTTTTGTGAAAATGCATATGTATAAACTTTCAGCGATATAGGAAAGTACAAAGGACAAAGTAGAAAAACTCCCCAAATTCTACCACCCAAAACTAACAACTAAATAGTTGAAAAATATTATTTCAGATATTTGACATATGTACTGATATGTAACGTACTATACTATACCAATACAGTGACAAATGATTTTAGAAAGTTATGTTAATACAACGTCCTAAATTCTTTTAGAAAGTTATATTAATACAAGGTTCTAAATTTAATTGCACCTGAATTTAATAAATAAAAACTGAGTTATAACTAAAGGAATTAATACACCTTATTGAAATAGTTTTTTTTGACACAGGCAATCATTCTTAAAACAGATCTCTAAATTTAAGAAAATGCATTCTAGAAATCGAGTTTGGAATAATTTTTGGAACTCTTTTTTTATTTTTTGGTACTGGGGATCGAACTCAGGATAGCGCTTGTGCTGCTGTGTTATATCCTCGACCCTGGAACTCTTTTGTGTTTTTTGTTTTTTTTTTTTCTGGTACCGGGAATCGAACTCACTACCTTGCGCTTGCCAGGCAGGTGCTGTGCCACTGAGCTAAACCCCCAGCCCTTAATAATTGACTCATTTTTTTGTTGGGGGGGGTACCTGGAATTGAACTCAGGACCTTGCACTTGCCAGGCAGGCACTTGTGCTGCTGGGCTAGTCTCCGGCCCTGACCCTGGAACTCTTAATAGAAAAATTTCAAGCATATACGAAGTTAATAGAATAATGTAATGATCTTCCACGTATTGATCACCAAGTTTCAACAAATATTATTCTATATTCTATCTATATTGCTACCAGCCGTTTTATTTTATTTATTTTTTTTTTGTTTTTTCTCTGGTACCGGGAACCGAACTCACGACCTTGCGCATTATTTCATAGGTTTGGGGGAGATAAACTCATAAACATTGAAACACACAAACCCCAGCTATGCAAGTTTGAAAAACAGATGCACCTGTGTGAGCCGTAGTCCTATGACACTATAGAGTCCACGCCTCACAGCATTTCTGCAGCCTTCCCCAAGCTGGCAGTTCCTCATTTTACTTTTCTAAAAATTTTCACTTTCGTTTTGTGCTAGAGCTCCCTATAAATGGAATCGCATAGAGGCGCTCTTCTGAATCTGGCTTCTCTTGCCTGTCATAACGTGTAAGAGACTTGTGTGGCTGTTTCATCGCTGTGGTCTGTTCCTTCCCATTGCCCAACAGTATTCCACAGCATGGAAACGGTACCAAGTGCTTCCTCATTCTCCTGCTGCAGCTCACTGAGTTCTTTCCAGGTGAGGCCATTATGAATGAGACTGCTACAAATATTTTTGTGCAAATCTTTGTGTGGATATGAGCGTTCACTTTTTTGCATACCTACCCAGGAGCACAATCACTGGGCCAAGAGTAGATGTAGACGTTGAACTTTATAAAAAACTTCCCAAACTTTAGTCCAAGTATTTGTATCATTTCCTAGCGCTCAAGGTCTGAGCGCTTTGGCTGCTTCACGTACCTGCCGGCATGTGTGGCTGTCAGTGTTTTAGACAGCGTGGTGGGTGAGGAATGGTACCTCACTGTCGTTTTAATTTGCATTTTCCTGATGACTCATGAGATTAGACAATTTTTCATGTAATTATTGGCCATTCATATCTTCCTTTAAGAAACGTACATCTAAGTGTTTTACCCATTTTCACATTTATTGAGACTTTTATTTATCTATTTATTTATTTATTGAGTTGTACCATCTTTAAATATTCTGGATACAAATCCTTAGCAGGCATTTTGGTGACTATTTTCTCTAATTCTTTAAGTTGCTTGTTCATGTTTGTAACAGTGTCTTTTTTTATAAGCATTAGTTGTAATGAAGTTTGCAGAGCACATATTTTTTCGTCCTCTTACTTTCGATTATTTGGTCTTTGTATTTCAGGTGCTTTCTTGTAGACGACATACAGCTGAGTCTTGTTTGTTAATTCAAGAACTGTCTTCCAACTGGCGTACTTAATCCTCTACGTTTAACACACTGACCGATATGTTTGGATTTGGTGCGTCGTGTACTATTTTTCTTTTTGCCTCATCCTTCTTTGATTCCATCTGCTGTTCCTTCCAGCTGGATACTTTTCAGTGTTCCATTTTCACCTTTTGGCTTTAGCTGTAACTCTTATATTTTTAATGTGCACTGTAGAGATGAGAATGTGTATATTTAGCCTATCACAGTGTACCCAGTTACCACGGTGCTTTATGTACTGTGTATGTGTGTATGTGCGGCAGTACAGTTCCATTTACCTCCCACCCCTTGCTTGCCAAACACATACATTGTATGTTCCATCTACAGTGCTAATTCTTTTGCTTTGAACAGGTAAGTGTGAGGAAAATAATACGCACTCTTTCCCATTCACCATTTCCCATGATTTTCATTCCTTCCACTATCTTCGAGGTACCCTTTGGGGCTATTTCCCTCAACCTAAATAACTTCAGTATTTCTTGCGGTATATGTATAAAAACGTCTTTCAGATAGTTATAGTGCTTATTTGAAAATGCTTTCATTTCCCTATCATTTTTGGAGACTGTCAACAGGATCTGGGTTGGCAGTTTTATTCCAGGACTTGAAGAATGCCACGACATTACCCTCTGCCCTCCTTAGTTTCTGGTTAAAAGAAAACCATCACTTACACTCCCGTTCTGCATGTAACTTGGCTTTATCTGCTTGACTTCCAGATTTTATTTGTATCTTTAGATTTCTGTAATTTATGATGTGATGAGGCATATGGCTTCACGTTTTTATTTATCTTGTTCAGAACTGTTGAACTGTTTGCCTCTATCAACCAATGCTCTTCACCAAGTTTGGATTGAGTCAAGTCATTATTTCCTTATTTTATGCACTGTTACTACTTCTTCTGAGAGAAAAATTACCGATGTATTAGACCATTTGATATTATCTCACTGATCTCTGAAATTCTTTTTCTTCAATGCTTTTCTGCCTGCTTCTTCAGATTAGATTATTTCTATTCAAGTTTACTGACTCTTTTTCTGTCATCTCTAAGTAACTGGGAGACCCACCAGGTAAAAATTTCAACATCGGATTCCCTATCTGCTATCTCTAGAATCTTTGTTTTGTTTTATTTTGTTCTGAGACAGAGTCTCACTATGTAGTCCAGGCTGGCCTTGAACTCATAATCTTCCTGCCCTGGTCTCCTGAGTGCAGGGATCACAAGTGTGTGCAATCATGCCCTACCTCACTTGATTCTTTTTTTTTTAATAATAATTTTTGCTTCTCATCTGTTTATTTAGTCTACATATATTTCCCTGAAACAAATTTGTAATTGCTGCTTTAAAGTGCTTGTGAGCTAATTGCAGTATCATGGGTCTTTTTATTGGCTGCTTTTTCTCTTGAATATGGGACACACTTTTCCTGCTGCATTACATGAGCAGATCCTGGACATTACAAACGATACACTCTAGCTTCTGTCGAGTTCCTATGAAAAGTGCTGTTTGACCTAGTGTATAACTTGGCTGGACTCAAACTCAAAGTCTGTCTCCAGGCCAGTGGGCAGCAGCTGTAACCTCTGTTCAGTTCTTTCATACTCCAGCTCATGGATTAATGCCAGGCCAGTTGGCTTCTCCCTTAGAGTTGGATAAAATTTACATGTATACTTTGGACTTCAATTCTTCTGTAGCTCCACGGTAGGATTTCCTCCCCAACATTACTGCTGCTCTGTTAGAGCTAAATCCTGTCTTCTCACATCTCAGGCTGATGGTATTGCATTACAGCCCAATCCCAAGGAAGACTAGGGAGTTTTCTCTGACGAAAGGATAAAAACTCACAAATCTTTCTTGCTGCAATTATTTTTCAAGGTTACTATCCCTAAGGAGCTCACATGTGCTGACATGAAAATATCCTGAGACAGTGTTAAATAAAAAGAAAAAGAATATTAAAAGAATGTAAAAGAATATTAATATGATTGCACTTACACTTTAAAAGATATTGTAAAAATACATAAATATAAATAAGCATATGTATAGATATAGAAATTATTGGCCATAGCTATTTCTGAAGAGGAGATCATAGTAGGTAAAATGCAAGCTTCACTTTTTACCCATGAATTTCTATATTTGAATTTTTACAAGAATGTATATGGACTTTTTAAAAGATTGAGTTTTTTGTTTTTTTTTTTTGTCTTTTTTTTGGCAGGGTCTTGCTATGCAGTTCAGGCTGGCCTTGAGCTCACTTTGTAGCTCAAGCTGGTCTCGAACTCACAACGGTCCTCCTGCTTCAGCCTCCCAAGTGCTGGGATTCTAGGCATGTGCCACCATGCCCAGCAAAAGATTTGAGTTTTAAACAGTGTCTTGGTGGTTTAAAGTTTCTTCTGCAACTCTCTGTTTCAGAAGAACTGCTCTTAAGCTTTACATTACATGACTAACATATACAAAGTGTCAAGAACTGTGTCTGACACACAATAGCATTCGATCAGCACAAGCCAGCACCACTGCTGTTACAGGGAAACAGTACCTCTTTCATTGGGTTCGGAGGCAGAGAACATGGCCATGAAGCCGTTTCCTGCTGTATTGGCATCGGAAATCATCTTCACCATCATCTTGTTCCCACTGGACACCAGGGCTCCAGGTCGGAATGTGCCGCAAAAGCGGCCCATGCGCTGGCCGTTGGTGTGGCCATTGTACACGTCCACAAAGTCATAGCGGCACAGGTTGTCGCTCTCAAGGTCTATGAATCGGAAATTAAGGACGACTACTTTCCCCTCAGGAACCTGCAGAAAGAAACAAGGGCCAAACAGAAAACTGTGTCACGAAAACATCTGACGCCTTCACAACTAGCCAAGCACTAAAATGATCACATAAAAAAACAGAAGAGGCAAAGGGTACAGCTGAGGCTAAGGCTCTGGGTTCGATCTCCAGTTCCACAAGAAAAGGAAGGGGAAAGGAGAAAGAAAGCACCCGAGATGTTTTCCTTTCTCAAATCTGAACTACGCCAGGGAATGTTTTCCAGCATGTGACATTCCTAATAAAATACAAGTAATCTCTTTAACAAACTCTGCAATTCTCTAAGGTACACAACCTAATTCATCAAAGAGTTTACTCTCACCAAGTTTCAAAAGAGTTGGATTGGTCTTACGTGAGAAATCATTGCTTACAAAGAATATCAGTACTTACTGGACCACAGTACATAGCTGCATGTTCTAAAAACACCACGACACCCAGACATAGCGCTTGGTAACAAAACATTTGAAATATAATTTCTCACAAGTAATATAAAAGGATAATCTCAATATACAGACTGCTTCCATAAAGTTCAAAATTAAAGGCTTATTTGGCAGTTGAACAGCTAATTTACTTGAGTCTTGAAAAATCTGGACCAAAATATGTATTTATAAATAAATCAACTGAGTAATTTTTGTTAAATCATTTCTTCTTTAAGTCACTAAGGTTTTCAATTTTTGGTTTTTCAGGTGAAAACTTATATGCCAGGCAATTCTGAAATATTACTGCACTAAGCCAGGCATGGTGGCACATACCTGTAATCCCAGCACTTGGGAGGCTGAGGCAGGAGGACTGCCACAAGTTTGAGACCAGCCTGGGCGATAGAGTTAGTTTAGGTGCAGCCTGAACTATACAGCAAGACCTTGTCTCAAAAAAATAAAAAACATAACAAAGTAAAAAAAGGAATATACTACTCTAATGATTAAAATGATAATCTTGCACTTTATCATTAAGATTTTCTCGGGGCTGGGGATTTAGTTCAGTGGCACAGCACCTGCCTGGAAAGCGCATGGTCATGAGTTTGATTCCCGGTACCAGAAAAAAACCAAAAAAAAAAAAAAAAAAAAAAAAAAAAATTAAGATTTTCTCCACATTTTTCCCCATATAATTCCCTGTCTCTTGATCTTTTTCAGTACTGTGGGTTAAACCCAGGACTTTCACACTGAGCTACACCCCCTGCTGTTAATCTTTTCTTTTTGAGGGGGGAGGTGGGCAGGGTCTCACTAAGTCATTAAGTTGCCCAGGCTGGGACGGAACTTGTGGTCCTCCTGCTTCAGCCTCCCAGGGTTCTGGGACTACAAGCATGCACCACCATGTCGGCTCCCCATATAAAATTTCTAAGATGTTTCCTTTGTTTCTGAGTAAGCAGGAGAAAAATGACCACAAAAACATTCGGTAGGATTCTGAGGCTACAAAATTCCCACTCTTTTCCACTTCACCTTTATGACCAAGTCTGGATCACATTTGTTTTACCCTTTCAACTGGAGAGGTCATTACCGAATAGTGTAAGGATTTCATTTGGTGAAAATGTATGTATGACACGGCCCAGGTCAGTGGTTAAAAAAATACACACATACAACTAAAGCTGATTGTTTTATCTTCATCTTAATTAACTACTGAATCTTAGACTTAAGGTCAAGCAACATTAGTACAGCTTCCTGTGTGAATTCAGGGCCATGAATTCTTTTCCTTACAATAAAATTTGTTTTTGTGTCAAACACACACACACACACACACACACACACACTACCATGGTGGTGACTGTAATGAAACAGTCCCAAGAAGGGTATGTCTTGGCTTTGCCCCAGTTCCATGTTAATTGCTAAAAGTTCATCTTCATGGTGCAAGTATCAGAAGCTCCGAAGCCACAGCCTAAGAAGCTGACAGCAGAGAAGGACGTCAGTTTACACACTCTCCCTGAGGTCTCTGCTGTAACTTCCCCGTTGTTTTTATTGCTGTCATTACGCTTATAACTTCCATCCCATAATGAGAATGTTATCAAAATATGATGCCACATCTAAAATCTTTAATATAAACAAGTGCTACAAATTACTGAAAAATCCCTGACCCTGAAAACAATTTCAGACTAAATTAATTTGTGTTACTCTTACATGAATAACGACTATTTGTGCAATGTGCACAAATTTACACAAATGACTACTTTCTAAGTGCACAGAGAGTAATTCAGAGCCACGAGGCTTGGTGAAACCCCTCATGCAGAGTGAAGAAGCCTAACAAAGGGACAAAGTCAAAGGACAGAGCCTGGGAACACGCCAGGGTCGACGAGTCTGGGAGAGGAGGTCAAACCACAGCCCAGACTGAAGAAGCAGGAGCAACGGAAGCGGAGCGAGGCCCCACGGAGGAGGGGGCCAGGATCAGGTGCTGCTGCTGGGAGGCGGGAGGTAAAGACCCGGAAAGACCGCTGGGCTTAGCAACACACGGGGGACCGAGAGCTCTGCCGAAGCTGTTTTGGTGGCACAGTAGGATCAAAGCCTGACAGAAGGATTGAGGACTGGGGATGTGGCTCAGAGGTAGAGTTCTTGCCTTGCACGCACAAGGCCCTGGGGTCGATCCCCAACACCACAGGACAGCTGAGATAACCGTACTACTAACTTCTATTGGTTTATTGGAAGGAACAGTTAATGTTTAATTGTTTGATTGGTCTTGCAAACCTATATCTATCTGAGTAACTACTTTGAAGATAACAATATGCAATATAACAACCATTGTTGATTTCCTATCATCTTGTTTTGAAGTTGTGTATCGTTTTATTGTTTTTTGTTGTTTGGGGTTTTTTTTCTCTTGAAAATAAAAATTAGAAAGAAGGCTCGAGAGAAAAGTGTGAAAAGCTGGTGGTAACGAACAGACCACGCTTTGGGGGTCTTTGCTGCAAAGATGAACAGGGAAGTAGGGTAGCTGGGAGGCAAGGAGGGGTCGCGCAGGGTTTTCTCAAGAGCCCGTGCGTGCTCAGGCGCTGCCCACGCCACGGAGGCGTCTGCGGAGAGGACAGAGCTGAGGCCGCGGGAGCGGGGAAAGGCAGGCGCTGTCCCTGGGCAGGAGACGGGGCGAGCTCAGGCACAGATGGAGGGGAGCTGGCTGCGGTGGAGAAGCGTAGCTCTGCCCAGGGGGGCCCGGAGAGGAGGAAGGCAGATGGAGGCGGTCGGGGGACGAGGCGGTGAGCGCATATGGAACTGTTTTTCCCCGGTTGCTTTTGTTTTCGTGGTGAAATAGGAAACCAGGTCACCGGCAGTGAGTGCATAGAGGACAGGAGCTACGGGAGTCTGGGGACAAAGCACAAGGTGCGTACGCGGATGAGACAAATTCCCAGGCGTGCTGGGGGCCGCCTGAAGTAACTGCATTGAAACCGAGAACTCCTACACGGCGGCGGCCCCCACTCCTCCCGCAGCAGCGCCAGGGGCGGCGGCGCAGAGGCGGAGCTGTGCTCGTGCAGCGGGAGCCGGCAGCTGGGCTGGGAGGCCTCAGGCGAGGACCAAGAGACTCGAGCCACGGGACTGACCACCCGGAGGGACTGTGGAGTCTGAACTGTCAAGGACGGGCAGCAGGCAGGCGGGGTGCAGCGCGGGGAGGCAGGGACCCAGGAGCAGCGGGCGCAGCGGTGGGCAGCGCTGGCGCACACGTCCCGCGGGGAGAGGAGCTTCAGGACCCACGAGGGTCCTCACGCAGGCGCTGAAGCCGCAGAGGAGCGGGAGCAGGCCGTGCGTCCACGGCAGTGACTGTGATCCGGGAGCTCACACGTGCAAGACCGAGGGGCCGTCCCGGGCCTCCAGGACACTGAGCGCCGAGGGGCACAGCGCGCGCAGCCCTGTTTCCTTGGCAAGCTCTCGGTCTTTGGACCCTGCTTACAAAATATCTGTCGATGCTTCCCTGAAGCTGGTGTTGAAATGGACTTCTACAGGCCTTTATTCCACGGGATAAATTATTTACTCCCTCAAATTTCTTTACCGGACCCCACTGCGGTGAAAATGGCTATTTCTCTGGGCGTGAGAGACTGTATGTTCAACAGGAGAGACTAGGGTAGGCTGCAGCGCTCCAATTTGAACACTGCTCACTGAAACCACCCTAACATCCTCTGGAAGGAGTGAGAGGTGATCTTTACCAGTGTGAATCTGCAGCAAGTGAAGACAGATGTCACTTTGTACTGAAGGTCACAGAGAAATTCCGTCACCAATGAGACGCACGCTGCCGTGAGCCCTTGCATAGCACACGTCTGATTTCCCTGAGAGCTCCTGATTGTCACTGGGAAGGACGTCAGAGTATATTCTCTGCCTATGACCCTTCCACTTGAGCAATCTATAGCACCCTTGATTTTTCTTTGCTAAGAATATTTTTATCTTAGTTACTTTTTTTTTTTTTTTTTGAGACAAGGCCTCACTATGCAGTTCAGGCCAGCTTTGAACTCCCTGCAATCTTCCTGCCTCAGCCTCCCCAATGCTGGAATTATAGGCAGGCTGTGAATCTCAGCTGGAGGTTTTAAGTCTGAACAACATGCCTCGGTCACAATCCGAACTGTAGTGAAACAGGTAAGTCATTAAAGGAGGAACATCTGTGCAACCTACATGCAAAATACATGGCTCTGATTTTGTGTTTTATTTTAAAAGATAATGAAGATAGAGTAATGCTACACACATCACTGCACCAGCTAAGCATCCCTGAACTTTTTGGCTGAGGAAGAAGAGAAGGAAATGAAAATACACAGGGTCAGACCGCTGCTCCTTTCACCCGGAACATGTGCCCACTTCTCACTGGTGCTTAGGTCTCAGTTTCAAGGTCACTCCTTCCTGGAGCCACTCCCAGAAACCCTCCAACACCCCAACCCAACCTGCAGCCGTGCCTCAGGTCTGAGAGTAGAGTGATTCAGCCCACTTCCTCATCACCTGCATACAGAAGGAGCTGGGGGTGGGGTGGGGTGGCAAAGCTCTTTTCTCCCCAGCTACCGGCTTTGGCACAGTGCGTGGTCCCAAGTAGGGGGTCAACCTCAAAAATATTCGTTAAATGAATGAATCCACTGGATACTGAAATAAGCACAGCTTCTTTGCACAATCACGGATGAGGTTATATATCGGTTCTACCTCTTTCCTCTTTCCTGCCCTGCCTGGCAGCAAAGCTCTCTTTTTGAAGTCATCCCTTACGAAAAGAATACGCACATAATTTTGGGAACTTTACATTTTAAATCTCCTGGCAATACTAACACTGAACACGGAAACTCAGTGAAGGTGTTTCTGCTTGCTTGCTTTGGTTTTTTGGAGGGTGCTAACTACATGACGCGTCTCGTTTGGTGAGATTCTATTGACCAGGGAGTTCATTATCTGCCTCTAGGAAAACAATTCCATGTCCCTGTTTTAGTCCTATCAACAGCTGAGTCCTGTGCGAGCCAAGCCTGGCGCTGCAGTAATGACCTCAGCTCACCCCACGGCCCCTGGGACGTCCTCACTTTCACAAGCAAATGTGCCAAGTCGCTTGGTGCCAGGGCTCCTGCCAGCAATCAGGGAACTGCATTTTAAGCCGATGGTTTGCATTTTCAGGATGCTATGAGCAAAATGCAAACACGAGGCCAGCTTCCTGGTGCGGAGGGGTGTATGTCTATAGAAGTGACACAGATCTGCAGCTTTTCTGCCCCCTAATGTATCAGTTACTACTCTGAGTGAAAAGATCTGTTTTAGGAGCATGTCTGGTATTTTTAAAAAGCCATTACTTTAATCTTCTAAGATTTCCCTCTTTCACAAATAGATTTCTGGTAACTCACGTCCTAAAATGAGACTACGGTTCATTTACATAAAGCCCAAGAGGAACCATATGCAGGGCCACGTCATCTTGTTCATATATCTCAAGTGTAATCCAGAAAATTTTATATCCAAATTATGTGTAAACAGCTGGTAATCTTTCATGAGGGGGAAAATCAGAAGCTTAAGAGATCTTATTCATACATATATATATATGCAAATATTTCAATACTACTCTTTTTAAGGCAAAGCTTATATGAGTTTAAAAATAATTTCCTTTTTGAAACAAGGTCTCACTATGTAGTCCTGGGTGGCCTTGAACCCACTTTGTGACCTAGGCTGGCCCAAATGCTGTAAAAATAAATCACAAGCCGGGCGTTGTGGCGCATGCCCCTAATCCCAGCACTCGGGAGGCTGAGGCAGGAGGATTACAGCCAAATCTGAGGCTGGCCTGGGCTACATAGTGAGTTCAAGGCCAGTCTGAACTACAGAGTGAGACCCTGTCTCAGAAACAAACTACACCACACCACACCAAATCCAGCCAAAACAAAGCAGAACAAACCAAATAAAAAAGCATGTATTGTAATGAATACACAAACAGCATGTGATAGGAGCATTTTCTTCTGCGGTTGGGATTTCACCAAAAAGGAGTGAGGGAACTCCCACCTACCTACAGTGCAGACCCCCGTGGAGATCCGGTTCCAGAGACCTGTTGGAAACCACCAAAAACCCTGCCATCCATTCAGAATAAAATTCCCACCTTAAGTACAGTGCTCACCGGTACACAGCGGAGGTTGGGTGCCAGGGATTTTTCTAAGCACTACACATGTATTACTTCATACACCGCCTACAGAAACACTACGAGTTGATGGTACTAGCCCAGGTTTATAGCTCCCAAGTGAGAAAACCGAAGTAAAGAGAGGACCTGCATGGTATGGCCCCTGACTATCTATCACCTTTTCTCTTCATGTGAGAATCTGGCTGCCCTGTCACTCGCTTTTCTGTTCAATAACTCTCCGAGGTGGTTCCTACCTCTGGGCCTGTCCAGTCTGGTTCCTCTGCTTGGTGCACCCTTCTTCCTGATATCCCGGTGTCCGCCTCCACCTCTGCATTTAGGTCTCAGCTCAAAGGTCACCTCGTCAGAAAGGCCTATCCTGAGTCCCTCAGTCACTTAGGTCCCATAGATCACAAGGCCATGTTATTTCTTCACTGATTATTTACCATTCATCTGAGGATCAGTATGGAAGCTACAGAAAGCTGTTTGTCCACACAGCTTTTCTAATAGTTATTACAGATGCTCAAAACATATTCATGGCATAGATGGCTAGGATACTTAACATTTTTTTTTAAAAAATGTGGTGCACACCTCAACTCCTGCTACCAGGACTCACATCCATATAGCAATGTAAACTCACTTAGAAGCACTGGGCATGCGTCACTAGTGTCCTCATGGGGAAGAACACACAGCTCAGAGTGGTCACGATGACTTGCGCAAGGCCACTCACAAGTCAGCAGTAGAGCCCAGGCCTTGTGCCTCACAGGGTTTCCCGTGCCCTGGCTGTGGCGGAGACTAAAGAGATGCTCCTGGATGTCAATTCTTCTTCCTAGGCACAGAGCAAGCTGCGAGTTGCTAGGTACACAGAGTTGAGAGTCCCTGGTCCCCTTGCGGTTAGGTGGGGGCCGTGGGATTCTGTCCTGGTCAGTGGAATGTAAGTGGAAGTGATGTGCGCACCTCCAGGCCTGACCTTAAACATTCTGTGCAACCCTCGTATAGCTCTTTTCAAAGGAGAGGACTCATAGCTAGGAAGAAAAGAGAAGAGGGGTGGCCTGGGTCCCAGCATCCTCCCCAAGGGTCCTCTCACAAGGACCTGGCTTCCTCCCACCAGGCCCCACCTCCTACAGGTCCTACCTCTTTCCAATGGGGTCCCAGGCTAGGGATCCAAGCTCCACCACAGAGGCCTTTTGGGAGCACCCAAGACCCAAACTATGGTCTCCGTGCCGTAATTTCAATGTTCCCAGTAACAATCATGAATCCGTGCAACCACCATCATGACCCCTGACTCCTTCAGCTGTGGCTGGTCAGCTGGGGTGAGAGGAACCAGCAGCGTTTTTTAAAATTTTGTTTTGGATTTTTGAGACAGGGTTTTGCTATGTAGTTCAGGCTGGCCTTGAACTTACTTTGTAGTCCAAGCCGGCCCCAAACTCATGGATCTTCCTGCCTCAGCCTCCTGAGTACTGGGGTTATAACAGTGCGCCACCACATAGTAATTCCTGAGCCAAGAAAAGAAGTGGATCCTTTTTATTGTGGTGGTGGTGTTTTTGTGGTACTGGGAGCTAAACTGGGGCACGGCACATGACGCTAGTGGCACATTACCAACCCCTAACTGTTTCGTTTCACTGAAGACTTGGCTACAGAATGAACCAGGACAGCCGGGCTTCAGGTTCTGTCTCTTCTGCACATGCTGCCTCAGGGTGAAGAGCAGGTCAGAAGGGAGCTCGTGCCTGTGGCCTGGTCTTTCAACCCTAGAAGGGAGACTGATCTCAAAATTTTCTAAGGGAAATACAGATGAGAAAAGCGTGAAAGAAGAAGAGCAGAATTCTAGGTAATAAGAACTAGAAGTACAAGGCGAGTGTAACCAGCATGGGGGAAATCATGCAGATAGCTACTGGCCCGGGTTGTGGCTGGGAAGGAGACACAGTTAAGTGAAGGGTGTTCCTTTCCACAGGGGTCTGTCTTCCGGCCATCACTAGGTCCTCAGAGCGGATGCAAGCAACGGCAAATCTGAGCAAGCAATGCGTTCATCATCAACTTTCTTGGGAACTGGAAATTCACTACTTTAATTCATTAAACATGAGCTTTCTTTTTAGCTATTTGTTCCTGGAAAAGGTTACTGCCAAAATAAAAAAAGGATTACCAAAACAATAAAATTAAAAAGCTGCAGATTTATACCTAGTAATAAATTTCAAAAGCACTCCAGATACAGTGTTCAGGTTCTCCTACGCTAAGCGGGCGCCTCTGTTTGTTAGCATGTATTTCTTTTTTTTTTTTTTTTTTTTTTGGTTTTTCTCCGGTACCGGGAACCGAACTCACGACCTTGCGCTTGTCAGGCAGGCGCTTTTGCCGCTGAGCTAAATCCCCAGCCCCTAGCATGTATTTCATCTGCAGTGAACCCAGCGTTTCCACCATTTTCCGCTGTTACGGCTTCTATCTAGATGTCCCTGCAAGGCCTCAGGAGATTCTGGGCGTGGGATACTGGATCATGGGTATGTGACACTGGATTAGTCCTCTGATGGGTCTGGAGCTGAGTGTGGAGTTGGGAGGTAAAGCCTGGTGAAAAGAGGTGTGGCTTAAGGGCATATATATATTCTTCCTCCTGCCTTGATGGCTGCTCTGCTTCCTGCCTGTCACACCATGGACTGTTTCTCCTCCGCCATTCCTCTCCACCCAGGAGCCAGCTGACTATGAACTGACCCCTTACAAGCTGCAAGCTAAAATATATCTTTCCTCTGTAAGCTGTGGAGGCTGGGTACTTTGTCAATGAGAAAGTAACTAAGACACCCACCAAACCAGCCAAAGGGTAGACCAGTAGCTTCATGTATCACCAGCCATGATATGAGCCACAGCACTGGTACCTCATGTGGCTGACGGGAGCAGCAGAGTAGGACACTGGTCCCTTCAGCGCCCAAGGCTGGAAGGTCAGGCTGCCCCTGGAGGCTAACGCTGGGCAGCTGTATGTGATTAGTGTGGGCCCCTGAAAGGTGTTAGCTGCGCTGGGAAAACAGCGCTACATTATCACTGGCTGGTTGTCTTTCACATTTAACCATGAAGGAGCACCTTGGGCACTGTGCAGGTACAGGACACACTTTCAGACACGACCACGGCAGAAAAACAGAAGTACAAAGTGCTGCTCTACCAAGCCAATTATTTTAAAGCACCTCTTAAGAGTAGTAATTTTTTTTAAAACAATGAAAAATCCATTGGTAAGACACGAGATGCCCAGTACACATCAGAGCATTCCAGGATAAACGAGTATGACATAGGGCCACTGTGAGGCCACAGGCCCCTAGGACTTCCACGCCTCTTCTCTACTGTTGGAAGCCGCCCCACTGGATCCTAACAAGCACATGTGCAGTGAAGAAATTGCTGCGGAATGCATACCAGGATGAAAGAGGAGCAGAACACTACTGCCAGCTGCAGGAAGTCCAAACTCTTTTGCATACTAAAGCACCAGGCCCATCCCAGTCTGACTTTGCGGTCTCATCCACCCCACAGCCCTTGGTGTCCTGAGTATCAACCTACACGTGCTCAACACACCTACAGGTGCTCAACACACATGTACTCATAAACTAAAATTACTAGCTCTAAAGATTTCTATCTCTTTGAGGTCACACGAGCGTTTCCTACCTGGGATATTCCTTCTCTCCGTCTCTGACTGTTGAACTATCACTACAATTTCAAAGTGTTAGGGCCAAATACAGCTTCTGCACAATCTGCCCCCCACCCCATGCCCAGATCCAGGTGACCTTATCTTTCCTCGTACACCTGCATGGCCCACTCTTTCCTTTCTCCTGGGCCAGACTTCCCAGAATCTACAGGTCTCACAGGTAAAGTCTGCAGCATGACCTCTTCCTTGCAGGAAACCACGGACCTTGCATGGGCAGGACTCTCCCACACTGATTCCTCTGCACCTCAGTGACTGAACTCCAGTGCAGCTGGGGGCCAGGCATCCAAAAAGCGCAACGATGGAGAAAAGTTTCCTATCTTTATTTGATATATTTTGGTCTCAGATGTATGAGTAGCTTTGGGGTTTTCTGTGCCATTGATTACGTGTTCTGTAAATCAGTAAGTATTCATTAAATACCAGCTGCTGGCACAGTAGCACACATCAGCTAGGATAAAACATAATTTCCAAGCTGGGCGTGGTGGCGCATGCCTGTAGTCCCAGCACTTGGGAGGCTGAGGCAGAAGGATTGTTGCAAGTTCAAGACCAGCCTGGGCTACAAAGTGAGCTCAAGGCCAGCCTAAACTGCATAGTGAGACCCTGTCTCAAAAAGACCTTCCCCCTCAAAAAAGATATATATATATATGTATATATATAATTTTCAAGGTCCTTGACCCAGAACCTGGCAGTGCCTTCCTGACATAAGTTGGGGCCTCACTAATACATGTGAGAGATTGAACAAAAATCTTGTTAATATGCCTGTCCCAAGCAGTCTTCTTCATTCCTGTCTCTCAATCTGCATGCACAGGATTATAATTTTTTTAAAATAGAAATTTTCATTTCTTTTTCTTATTTGTGTTTTATGACAGCTGCGGACAGGTCATAAAAGTTAAGTCTAGTCAGTTTCTCTACATCTTCAAAAATAAAAAAGGGGAACAAAGCACTTAAGTCATTTTAGCACACTCCTTCTCCAAAAGTTGTCAACGTGAGTTAATCCAGAACAGGGTGAATGTGAGTGGTGAAGGTTCTTGGAAGAATAAGCGTCCCGCCTACCCTACAGCACTGGTCATGTTGTCTGAGCTATTTTTAAGGGCAAGGCATATAAAAGCCAAGAAGAGACTTGGCCAGCTAGGGGCCTTTTTGTAATATAGTAGTCATGTTTTCTTCTTAATGACACAAGAGGTTTTTTCCTTAAAAAAACTTTTGTTTTTAAAACTTCTTAGCATTTATTTTATTTTTTATTATTTTAGTACATTACCAACTTCCCACAAGGAATGTAAAACATTATGTACTACACACATGTACTCATAAACTAAAATTACTTTTTAAAAAATTCTTTATTAGTATACTTATTAGTACTCATAAGTTAGTGCTAGTACTTTATTATTTAGTACAGTAACTCAGTACTGGTACTTGCTTAGTACAGCGCACAATGACTACACTCATGGGGGAGCTGGCACGTGTACATGACACAGCCTCACTCTTTACATCCCTTCCTCTCTGCTCCCTCCTGATTTCTATGTGATGACCTAGAGAAAAACAATCTGAAACTGAGATTTCCAAGAAAATACTTCTGTAATCTGGAATCTCACTGGATAAATCTGCAAGGTATCAGGAACACAAAATTATAGTGAAATTTTACTAAGAATGAAACAAAATGTGGGATGTTGGTACATGTACTAAAATAATAAAAAATAAAATAAATATTAGAAAAAAAATTTTTTTTTGGTCTTTTTGAGACAGGGTCTCACTACGCAGTTCAGGCTGACCTTGAGCTCACTTTGTAGCCCAGCCTGGCTTCGAACTCGCAATGATCCTCCTGCCTCAGCCTCCCGAGTGCTGGGATTATAGGCGGGTGCCACCAAGCCGGGCTGTTGAAAAAATTTTAAAATAAAATAAAAGGTTCTTTTTTTTTTTTTCTTTTTTTTTTTTAAATACTCTGTGTCATTAAGAAGAAAACATGAGTGCTACATTACAAGGAGGCCTTCTGTTCTGGGATGGGAGAGATCACAGGAAGGTAATAAACATATTTAAACCAGGCCAGAAACAAACGTGAGCGTCTACTGTCTTCTCCAAGGAGGGAGAAGCGGGTATACATGGTAGCATTAGGCTGTACAGGAGAGAACTACAACTCTTTTTAAATATAATTTCTATATGAACAAATAATGTCCATAGTTTAAAATCTAAAACAGTACCACAAAGCTTTCATGGGAAATGACAGCCTTGGCCCTCTTGTTATCCCTGGGATATCCCACTCGTTAAAGGCAACTGGTTAACTCTTTGGGCTGTTCTGTCTAAATATTACCTTCCCATTTCTTACTAACAAGCTTGTGCTGATATTTCTTGTGACTTTTTTTTTTATTAGAGAAACTCCTTTTGAGTTTTGTTTTGTTTTTGGTACTGGGAATCGAACTCAGAACCTTGTGCTTGCCAAACACACGCTTGTGCCACTGAGCTACATCCCCGGCCCTTGTGCTGATATTTCTTGATTTACCTTTTTAAATTGTTGCCTCTCTGCTTCCTATGATTTCCACTATTCCTCTATCAAATTTCTGGTTAAGTCAATATTCAGAATTTCCATTCACATGATCACTGCTGAGCCAAAATGTTAAAATGTTTTGTACCATTTTTTGTTCATTTTTCCTTCAGCTAATGATTGCCTTTCTTTTTTTTTTTTTTTTTTTTTTTTTTTTTTTTTTTTTTTTTTTTTTTCTCCGGTACCGGGAACCGAACTCACGACCTTGCACTTGCCAGGCAGGCGCTTTGCCGCTGAGCTAAATCCCCAGCCCCATGATTGCCTTTCTTGAGGTCTGCTTTCTTTTCTATGTTTCTGTCACTTACACTCTTCTCAGTAATGGCCGGGCACTGATGTCCTAATAGCTTCCACTGTCTTCCTGGGAACGTTCACGTAACGAAGCCCTCCATCTTTGTGCCTTCTCCCTACAGCGTCTGGCCTGGCTACTCAGGGTCCGCTGCATAGCTACAAATTTGGACCTTGCCTTCTCATCAACTCAGTGACCTCCCCCACAAATCCCCAGGGCTCCAATGTCTTTTTTTGTTGTTTACTTTATTCCCTCGTTTTGCTGGAGCTTATCCTCTTATAGGTTTCTTACAAAGGCTATACAAAGATCGAAAGTTGAAGACCTTGCATATCTAAAAGAAGTCTTTTTCTGCACTTATATTTTGTTGCCTGTTCGGCAGGCACAGAATTGTCTTTAAAATATTTTCTCATCAGAATTTTAAACGCATCGGTCTGCTAGCTTCCAGATTTCATTATGCTGATGCTGTTCTTTTTCCTATGTGATTTTTTCCCCTCTCCAGAAGCTTGTAGGATTTTCTTGGCTAAATTTAACAAAGCTGTGCCATGCGGTCTTTTTCTCATTCACTGTACTATTTCTGCTTCGATAACTCCCTCCCTCTATACTCACTGTTCTTTCCAAAATGAGGACTTAGATGAGGACTTCCTTGGTAGATTCCATAATTTTCTTATCTTTTGAATATTCTACTTTGTCTTTTTTCTACTTTCTGAACACCTTCAAGTTTATCTTCTAGCACTTCTATGAACTTTTTGTTTCTCTTATCAAGTAATTAATATCCAAATGTTTTTATTATTATTTTTTAGCATCCTGTTTTTGTTTTATGTGCACCATACCTTTCTAAAATTTCCCTGAGGATAATATAATTATTTCTGTTTTCTTTGCACTGCATCATCTGCCTTTCTCCTTCTTTCTCTCTCCCTCCCTCTCCCTCCCCCCTCTTTCTATTCCCTGTTTAGGGCTCTGCTTTTCACTAAGAGGCTTTCTTCAAATGTTTAGTAATCGTCAACTGCCCATTCATATTCAGGGCGGAGGGGATGCTAACAGGAGCTCTGTGGCTGAGACTGTTACCTCAGTGTCACCATGAAAGGTCTCCCACAGGTCAGAATCTGGACAGAGGTCCTTTCTCTGGGGCTGTTCATTTTCTCTAAGATCCTTCAGTGCCTTGCCTGAGGGGGTCAGATCTCGCGGCAGCTTTCAGGAGGTCTCGTCATCCAGTACAGACTTTGATTACCCTGATTTTGGTGCCATACCTCAACCTGGCTTCTTCTGGTGGACCTGGCAGTTCCAGGTCCAGAGCCCCTCTGGTTCCCAGAGGAAAAATCCAGCCTTGATGGCTGCAGAGGGAGAGGAGGGAAAGACAGCTCCCTTGTTGCTTGGGCCGGAGGAGGGACCCTGGGAAGGCAACTGCTCTTATAAAGGCTTTCAAACAACTCCAATTTTTGACCTCACCCCCTGCTGCCTTCCAAGAAACCAAGTGCCTCCAACCCTGAGGGACTGCACGGCACCTCCAACCCACAGGGATTCCCGACACCAATCAGCTTGCTTCTTACAGCACCTCCCTTCCACCCTGGCAGACACTGAGTTCTCTCTTGTGCTAATTCAGCCACCACTGACCATCTGCTTTCTTATCCTCTAAAACTGTGTTTGTATCTCCTCTACTGTAAATTATTCCAGTTCGCTTTGCCCGTTTAAACTTCTTAATTCTTGCACTGTAACACTGCTGGGATTTTGAGAGGGAGCAGAAACAAATGCATGTGCTTAATCCATCATGTTTAACAATAGTCACTGAGGTGATTTTTATTAAGAAGTATTAATAATGGTAAGACACTGTATTCTTAGATTATATATAATAAAAAAATAAAAGATACTACATATGAGTTTATTATATATAATATTATATTAAGTACCTATTAAATACCAAAGTTTATGCTAACTGCTATGAAGGACTCCAAAGAACTAAAGACAGGTGTGTTAGCATTTTTAGTGGTTTTTACACTACTCTAATATATGCCTGTTTCATAATTTATGGAAGCAATCCTACATTTTTCTATATGTAATGTGTTTCTAGTTTCTTGTTAATATAAAGAATGCCATTATCAACATATTTCTACAAACCTTGTGTTTAAGGAATATTTCTGTACGGTAACTTCCCAGAAATGGACTAAGTTATGGCATGTGGGCATTTTAGATTATTACACAATACACTCTCTAGAAAAGCTGTATTAGTTCTCATTTTTCTTATCTTTTTAAAATTTTATTTTAAAGAAAACAGTAGAAAAAAAGAACAATAGCAAAATACAAACAACACAAAGAAGGACATTAAAAAATGATACAGGGTTTCAAACCAAATGATAGGGATTAACAGTGGTTGTTATATTACATATTGTTATCTTCAATGAAGTTGCTCAGATTACCAGATGTAAGAATAGAAGATTGATTAAATCATTACAGGGAATAAGAAAATAATAATTTAAAAGAACATTAGAGACAATACATAGTGTCACTACGCAGGATTGGAGGAATTCACTAATGGTTGTTATACTGCAAATTGTTGTCGTCACATAAATTGCTCGGATTACCAGATATAAGCAAGCAAAATTGGTCAAAATATTAAAAATAAGTTCTCATATTTCATACTTGCTCCTGTACTGGATGCTATAAATACTTGTCAAGCTGTGAGGCAAAAAAAAAACCCCAAAAAACAAAACAAAAAAAACAACCACCAACAACAAAAAACAAAAAAAACCCCAAAACCCAAAAATCAACAACAAAAAAAGCACTGGTGTTTTAATTTGATTTGCGCATTTGTATGGGAAAGCTGCATTCACTTAAGGTGGTAGGTAAGTGTGCCAGGTAAGAGAAACTCCATCAGAGATAACCTCAAGGTGTCGACTCCACAAATACGATCCACAACAGAAATTCAGTGTGGAAGCTTAGTGTGGTGGCGCACGCCTGTAATCCCAGCACTCAGGAGGCTGAGGCAGGAAGATCATTGGGAGTTTAAGGCCAGCCTGGGCTACATAGTGAGACTCTATCTCAAAAAAAATTTTTTTTGTTTAAGAAAAAAGAAAAGTAGTGAGGAGAGAAACGGTTGTACTGTTTTTCTTTGGAGATAAGTAGTGTGGAGGGACAGACAGTATAGCGGTTTCATTTTGAATGTATCAACTTTAAGGTATCTAAGGGGGATGCTGCAATATCACAAGGCAGAATGATTGCTGAGGGGCAAAAAGAAAAAATTCAAAAGGTCTGGTTTTCTCTAGAAAGTGGACATGCGATCAGATCGGTGGGCTGTGAAAGGTTTCACGAGCAAAACCAGTCTGACACCACAGAAGGCTGTCGGGCTCCAGCCGGACGCCTCCCCAGTGCGTAGCCTCAGAGAGAAGTAAGAAAGGAAGAGGGTGTGGAGAGGCACACTCACGCCAAAAGCTACACCCCGTGGCACATCCTGGGAGGGGCGTAAACAAAGGCGGCACCTTCGCTTTTCCACACTCGGGTGCCTAAGTCCACCAAGGACCTGGCGAACTTCGCTTATAAATTCTCTTCAAAATAAGTCAATAATTTTCCGTTCAGACTCCCTCGTCCCAAAGGCTTTCCAAAAAAATGGAATTCAGAACACAAGAAAGTAGACGAGTTGGCACGTTAGTTAAGAAAAAACCCTCTGAATTCTCAGAGGAGAGACTTGAGTGGGTAGGAGAGAAGGCAGTGAATCATTCTGCTCAGATGGTGTGACATTTAATTGGAGGTTCTGTGACAACAACACATTTAGGAAAAATCATACAGGGACTAGTGGATTGCAAAAAGAAGACCTGAGGGGCAGACGGCCTGGGACGTGGCGGACAGGCTGGGGGAGCTGTGCTTGAGCACATCTGCACTTTGTCCTTGGTGCCCTCTCTCTGTTCTTGGTTCTCAGCTGCAGACCTTAGGCTTATTCAGAAACTGAGGAAATCTGAGTTTCATCAAGCACCCTGCCCTCAGCTGGCTTCTCAATTCCCCAGGAAGATGGTTCTCAAAAGGGAAGGGAGAGTCCGGCATGTTGGGTGCAGCGGTTCCCTTTCCACTGCCCCCGGGCCACGAGGCGCAGGACGGGCCTGTGCTTCCCTGATCTCTCAGACCCACTAAGCCTGGAGTTTTTCAATCCTAAAACATTTTTTCCTCTTCAAAAACAACAACTTTACTGAGGAATGACTTACCAGCCATGCAACTCACTTGCTTTAGGTGCCCATCCCAATGATTTTTTTTTTTTTGAAATTCATTAGGCTGTGCAACCTCATCGCCATCCAATTTAGGACATTTTTAGCACCCTAAAAAGCTCTCGTGTCTGTCTGCAGTCACCCCACATTCCCACCTGAGCCCCGGCAGCAACTAAGGTTCTTTCTGTCTCTACGGAGTTGCATTTTCTGGGCTTTGCGCACAAACAGAATCATATAGAATCTTCTGCATCTGGCTTCTTTCGTAACACTGAGATCATTCATGCTGTCACATAAACAAGCACTGCGCTCCCTTTAGGGCGGAATCATACGTCAGTGTATGGATATAATGCACATTGTTCATTTACCAACTGAAGGATATCTGAAATATATCTACTTTGCGGTTGTTAGTAATGCTTGCACTAACATTTTTATAAAAACCTTTATGTGGATATGTATTTTTCATGTTTCTTGCAGCAAGGGAGCAATTGCTGGGTCACATGGCAAACGATTCAGTTTAAAAGGAACTTTTTCAAAGTGGCAGGATCATTTAACCTTCAGCAGTGTGCAAGAGTCCCAGTTTCCCATCGGGGATACGGCTCTGTGGTAACAGTGCTTGTTCACCACGTCGGAAGCCCTGGTGTTGGTCCTCAGTACACACCACACACCAAAAAAAAAAAAAAAAAAAGAGTACTAATTTTTCCACATCCACATCACCAATGCTTGTTATTACGTCCTTTTACTATAGTCGTTCTGGTGTGGTATCTCACTGTGGTTTTTATTTGCATTTCTCTAATGACTAATGATGCTGAGCATCTCTGTTATGTACTTACTGGCCATTTATCTTTCTTGATGAAATCTCTATTCAAATCTTTAGCCACCTTTTTATTTATTTATTTATTTTTATTTTTTTTATTTTTTTTGGTTTTTCTCCGGTACTGGGAACCGAACTCACGACCTTGCGCTTGCCAGGCAGGCGCTTTTGCCGCTGAGCTAAATCCCCAGCCCCAAGCCACCTTTTTAAAACTTGTCAACCCCATAACACTTCTAAGATACAGTGCTCACTTCAGCAGCACATACACTAAAATTGGAACGTTACCGAGAAGATTAGCATGGCCCCTGCCCAAGGATGACACGCAAATTTGTGAAGCGTTCCATATGTTTAGCTAAATCTTGGAAACAACCCAAATGCCCATCCACTGAGGAATGGATAAAAAAGATGTGGTATTTTTATACAATGGAGTATTACTCAGTTATAAAATAGATAAACTCAAGGCTTTTGTAGGTAAATGGATGCAACTAGAGACCATACTCATAAATGAAATAAATCAGATCTAAATGTGTAAACATCATACTGTCTCTCTGGTGTAGAAACCTGTAAGACTAGGTAAAACTCAAAATGTACAACAGATGATAGGAAAGGGAAAGAAATTGCTCAAAGGAAGGAATGACTGGGATGAGGTAAAGAAGAAAAAAGAAGGAAGGCAAAATATAAATGTATATATGAATAGCTGCAATGACTGTATTGCTGATGTCTGATGGTATATGGAAATGAACAGTTAATGCTTACAATTTTTTATGTTCTGATCAATTTTGCATGCTCATACCTGGTAATCTGAGCAACTGACTTAAAGGTAACAATATGCAATGGACTTACCATGGTGAATTCCTACCATCTTGTCTAGTGAAACTCTGTATTATCTCTCATGTTTTATCTAATAATTATTTTCTTATTCTCTTTAATGGTTTGAACAATCTTCCATTCTTACATCTGGTACTCTGAGCAACATAGCTGAGGATAGCGATATGTAATATAACAACCACTGTTAATTCGTATTATTTTGTCTTGAAACCCTGTATCACTTTAAATGTTCTTGGTTTGTTTATGTTTGTGATACTAGTATGCTGCTATTGTTCTATTTTTTGTTTGTTTCTCATGTACTACTCTCTTTAAAATAAAAATAAAATAAAACACTTCTAAAATGCAAATAGAAAACCATCCCAAACAAATTTGTAATACAGATGAACGTCTCAGGTACACTGCAGACCTGTTCCATGTATCCCTTCATGCTGAGAGCTGCCAGGCTCCCCTAACTGCGTTTGCTTAACGCAGTTGCTTTAAACAAATAACAGTGAGTTGATGACAGCACCTCCTCAGGAATTCACTGGCTAGGAACGTTGTTTCTCTTTAATTTTTGGATCAGCCATAATTGGTACAGAGATAACAAGAGAAACTGCCCTGTTAAAGACACAGGGTCTTGCTGCTTTTCAGGGGATGATGTGAAAGAGAAAAAAATGAATGTACTGGGGGCCTAGTGGATGTAACTCAGCGGTACAACACCTGCTGTGCATGCAGGGAGCCCTGGGTTCAAACCACAGCATCAAAATATTATGCAGTCAATATGCTGCCTCATTATATCGGCAATTAAAGTAAATATGGAGAGTGTAGAATAACTGGTGTGGAGGGGTAGGAAGATAGGAAAGATACGTATACCAAGATGTTTTAATCTAAGGCTTATTTCTCCTCACCCCTTTTAAGAACATGGTTTACTTAATTTGTTCTTTGGTATCACCATAATAATGATGATTATGGTATCACCATAATAATGTCCAGAAGCAATAAGGTGAAAAAAAAAAAGGTTGATGGAATATAATAGACGGTCCAGAAACAGACCTTTCTGGTCAATTAATTTTTTGCTAAAGTATCAAAGCACTTCAGCGGATGTGATGGTTCACTTTATGTGTCAACTTAACAGAGCTAGGGATTCCCAAGTGGCTGGAAAAACATCATTTTGGGGTGTGACTGTTATGTTTGCATGTTTCTGGAAGAGACAAGCATTTGGATTAGGAGTTTAAGAGATCCACCCTCACTAAGGAGGGCTGGCACAATCCAATCCATTGAGGATTCACCTATAACAAAAACACGGAGGAAAGGCAAATTCTCTCTCTCCGTGAGCTGGAGCATTCATTTTCTCTTGCCCTTGGACAACGGACCTCCTGACTCTCCAGCTCTGAGTCCCTGGGACTTCCACTAGCAACCTCCTGGTTCCATGGCCTTCAGACTCATACTGAATGACACCACATTTCCTGGTCTCCAGCTTGCAGGCAGAGATAGTGGGACTTCTCAGCCTCCACAACTGTGTGACCTGTTCCCATGATAAATTAATCAAATTTCCTATTAATCTGTTTCTCTAGGGATCCCAGACTGGGACAAAGAATAAAAGGGGAGTATTTGTTAAAATGCAGGAAGAACTGGAAACATGCACAAAAATATAAATTGTGAACCCTTACTTCACACCACATAAAAATTAATTTCAGGTGGATCACATCCATAGTATAAAAAGCTAAAATCACGAAGCTTCTAGGAAAAAAACAGAATAGCTTTGCAATTCTGGATACCAAGGAAGTACTAACTGCAAGAGTAAAAACTGGTAAAGCAGACTTCAGAAATTCCTAACTCTCTGCTTATCAAAAGAAACATTATATGTATACTGCAATACATACATCTGATGAGGAATTTATTCTCAGAATAAACAAGGGATTACAGATTATAAAAGGCAAATAATCTAATTTAAAAAAAAAAAACGGACAAAAGAACAATCACTTCAAAAAGAAAGACCAACATGCACATCTTGCTCTGAGTGTCCACACTGCCCTCTGGGCGTGTACTTCCTTCTCTCCAACAAATCTGTTAATGCCTCTCAAAGTAAATTCATACATGCATAAATAAATTTTTAAAAAGGAAAGGAGGAAAAGAGAAATGATAAATTGAAAAATATTATGATCACTAAATGATCAAGAAACAGAAGAGTTCCTTGATTCAATAGTATCTCATTTTTATGAAGTTCTAAAACAGGAAGTACTAATCTATGGGGCCTTGTAAGAAGAAGAAATGGGCTGGGCAGGAGCAAGAGGCAAAGTGCTTATTGGAAACGTTCGCATCACAGGAGGAACTGGTTACACAGGGGCACGCATTCAGCAAATTTAAGATATGTGCATTTCCGGGTACGTAAAGTATACCTAAAACAGGAGAAGACATCGGTTCCATGCAGATGCTATAAATATGTCTATCGATCTACGAGTTCACAACAGTACTTGCCACTTGGTGTCAGTAAATGCTGGCTAAAACTGTAAGTATTATCACTCACGATAAAGCCAAGTTAAGTGCTGGCCACTGATTGTGCAAACTTAAAACCCACTAGTCAGAAGTCCAAATCTGATATGCATCTATACAACAAATGACCTAAAATGCAGTCATGTTACATCATCCTATTATCTATCATAAAAATCTCATTCTTTACTACAGGCCCTATCTGGCTTATCCTGTCTTATTAATTTTATCAATTACCTCCTTAATGTGAAATAATAGCTGCTCCATAGGTAAGACAGAAATATCAGTGGTTAGGTCAGAGATATAGCTCAGTGGTAGGGCACTTGTGCAAGGCCTTGGGTTTGATCCCCAAGATTGAAAAAAAATCAGTGGTATTGGTAATTGATAGTTTCTTAAAGGAGCTAAAGCAAAACTGGCATGGAAGGTAGGGATTCTGTGTGTGTGTGTGTGTGTGTGTGTGTGTATGTGTGCATTGCTAAAGATCAAACCCAGAGCCTTCCATGCACTCTATACTGAGCTACACACCTCAGCACAGCTGGTGGTTCTTGGTTTCAGTTCAGAAAAGGACTCAACATTGCATGTTCCCTACTGTATGAGAGACCCAAAATGTAAATAAAGAGCAAAATAAAAGACAATAGGGCAGGGAGAACCTTTTCAAATGGGAAGGGAAACAGATAAAGGGAGAGGGAAGGGAGGGAAGGGAAAAAGGATAAAAAAGCGAATTACAAAAATAGATATGGAGCTTTGCAAATGGGAGGAGGAACACGGGTGGGAAGGAGGAGGGAGGGATGGAAGGGGCAGGAGATGAAGAAAGAACTAAGTGTTATGGACATATACAACTCCCCATGACAGACATACTCATTATGTACTGCAAGATATACTCATAACAAATATTAAATCAGAAAAGACCTACAAGGTGGAAGAAAAAAAAGAGAGAAAAGAACCCGGTATTTCTGAGAAAACTGAAGGGGAATGTGAAACAGAAATGGAGCTCCTGGGCTGGGGACGCAGCTCAGTGGCAGAGTGCTTGCTTAGCATGCACAAGGCCCTGAGATTAATCCCGAGGACCACAAACAAAAAGGAAAAAAAGAAAAGAAAAAAAAGGAAGTGGAACTCTTCCCAATGCTCCTGTGAAGGTGATCTAATTTTTTTCAATAGATTTATCAAACATTTATTAAGTACTGAACCCAAAATTTCACTTGCTGGGTACTAAAGAAAGGACAAAAGTGAAGTGTGGGTCCTACTCTTTAGGACAGCATTGTCTAGGGCAGTGTTCCTGGAATGTTTGGTTTCCAAGGACCACTTAACGGGCATTAGTAATACACACAGTCCACTAATGTCAAGTGTGTTTTCAAAATTATAAACTTAAATTAACCACACTTTCTTAAAGTTAACACAGAATTATTTTCATATGAGTGGGAGGCACGAATAGCCAACCCACCTATTGTGGCCAAGCCATCTGGTGATAGTCTCAAAGGTGGTTTCATTTTTCATGACCTCTGCAAGTTAGAAAATCCCAGGTCAGAATAAGATATCCAGAATGTCAGCCTGTGTTTGCTGGCTTTCCCAGATACTCCTGGACAGTCAAATCAAATAACGATACAGAAGTTACAAGGCAGGTCCGCATGGTAAACTCCAGCGCTCTGTAAAACGTTGGGATGATGGACAGATCACACTGGAGATCTAGAAAGGTGACTTTTCAACTTGGTCAACAGCAGTAAATGGGTTCCTGATTTCTGTCTCTGATACTACTTAGGTCTCGAAAGCATTTTTCAAGTTTTGCTGCAGCATTTGTATGTGGTTTGGAAATATGCCCGATGGTACTGATTTATTTCTCTGAAAAATGATTTTCAAATGTTGGGAATGTTCCAAACTCTCCAAAATAAGCCCTCTGTACCACAGTTCAACCTTACAGGAGTCTAGTCCTTTTTTTAAAAATAGTGACTTCTTGGTTCTGAATAACATATTTAGACTAGGAAAGAACGGGATTTCTTGCTGTGCTAGGACAGAGCTATCTGAAACAGAAGAAATGCCTTTCTTGATATTAGCAGTGAGAGAAACAATACTTTTTTTCACAATACACTATTCTTCATTCCAAAAATGTGGTGAGCACTTGTCAGCAGCCGCCACAGGCATGCACGGTGTTCACAGCCACCCAGCTCCCGCCGCGCATGACTCACCTGCTACCCACCAGGTCTCTAGTTCTTGGTACCTCTTGAAGCGCTGATACAATAATAGGAAGAAAAGTGTTACCCGCTGCTCTCCACTGCTAACATACTAGAATGGCACGCTGCAGGGGTCCAACTGGGGCTGCTGGGTACACCCCAGCTAAACATATTAAAATGAACCCCCTGAGCTCCCCTTTCAAAGCTGCTCCACCAGCCTTCCTTCTCACACCCGCTACATCTCCATCCTTCCAGCGTGCCCACACCCAAAATTCAGACGTCATCCTTGACTCCTATTTTCTCTCCCATGCCACATCTTAACAATTTTTATTGGTTCTATTTTAAAATATACCGAGAAGCTGATCAACCCTCCCCAGCTTCATGGCTCTCACGCTGGCCCGAGCCAACGTGTCTGATCTAAATGACAGTGACAGCCTTCCCATGAGGGTCTGCTCTCACATCCCATGGTCTTTTCTCAACACAGCACCCAGGTGAGCCTTCTAAAACAGGTCACATTGTGTCATGGGTCTCTGTGGAGAACCCCAAAGTGGCTCTGTGATTATTAGTTTGATGTGTTAACTTGCTTAGAAGCACAGCATCAGTTATCCAATCAAACATTAATGTAGGTATTGCTGTGAAAGTATTTTGCACACATGTTTAAGATCTATAATCGGCCCACTCTAAGTAAAAGAGAATACCCTCAATAATGTGAGCAGGCCTTGTCCAATCAGTTGGAAGGTCTTAAGAACAAAAACTGCAGGAAGAAGTTCTGTGCTAAGACTGCAACACTCCTCCTCCCTGAGTGTTTCCAGCCTGCTGACCTGTGCTTCACCTGTCAGACTGGCCAGCCTCTACCAGCCCACAAGCTTGCACACTGATTTCCTGAAAGAAAGATGTTCATGTACTTTGGTACCTTGGTTCACGAATGCTTCTGTTTACTAACAATTTGGTTTGCAAACAGAAACATTTGGCAAAATTTTGTTTTTATTTGCAAACTGCATTAGGTGACATTAAATCCAAATGACATGCTGCTTTGCTTACATCCCTGACGTTGTTACACTGACTGGCTGGTAGTCACCCAATACAACCAAATGGCAACTGGTAATGCACACACCCAAGGGCTTGAACTCAACTAGAGTTGTGACAGGGGAGGACACAGGAAGAGAACATCTTTTTCAACTGTAAGATTCTACAGACTATAAAAATGTATAGCATAAATCACCCTTCTCCAGAGATGTTGGAAAATAACACATTTCTGCAAGATTTACAGCTCTGTGCTACTGTACCAAGAAGCTAGTACGTGGAGTAACATACCTAGTCATTCATTTGTACATTCATCCTTTCACACAACTATTATTGCATGTGTCAAGCCAAGCACTATGTTAGCTCATGGGAAAAGAGCCAACGAAAACAAAGGCCTTGGCCACAAGAGCCTTACAGTTTAGCAAGAGAGGCAGACCAGCAAGCAGATGAACAGAATACAGTGTGATCAGTACTGCAGTAAAGATACTTCCTGGATCTGGGAAATCAAAGAAAGTGGATGCCCACCCTGCATCCACGGACACAGAAGTGGATGGGACGACTGTCCAATAAATCCTTTTTTATAATAATTCTCTGATTTATTATTATTTTAAGAAATGCACTTTTGGGAAGGCACCAAGATGGCAGGGTGGTAAGACACAGAGAGGGAGTCTCTCTGAGTGTTGCCATCCAGATGCTGGAGTATAGCAATGTGAGGGAGACAGGAGGGAGGGAAGTGGGTTCCCTGGACCCAGGAAGGATCTGAGGTGCAAATTGAAGCCCACAGACAGAGTGAAGGGAGAGACTTCAATGAAGAGGAAAGAGGTAGCCAGCAGTGTCTTCTCCCTGAGACTGGACTCACTACATGAGAGGAGCTGTTCAAACCTGCAGACACACGATAACTCCTGGTGACCCCAGAGGCCTCCATGGAGAGACACAGCAGTGGAGGGGAGCAGTGGATGTGCAGGACTGCACTAGCTGGTGTTGAGTGCTGAGGGCTCAGTTGTTCCACACAAGGGGGCAATTGTCTGGGAGCTATCTTGGAGAGAGGCTGGCTGACCTCAGAACCCGGAGAGGCTGCTGGCTCCATCTAGCAGCTCTCAGTTGTGCTCAGGCCCACAAAAGATTCACTGATGGCTGCAGGTCAGATGAGTCTGGCCTCAGCTAGAAGGTGCAGGCTCACTGAGATTAAACACTGCCCTGTCAAAAACCTACTGCTGGCTTGCTGAGATAAATCAGCAGGGATTGGGACTCTGCCTCCATATGTTATCTACCAGTGACAGTGGAGACATACCTGGAAGTGGACATTTTTCTTTTTTCTCTCTCTCATTTGTTTTTTTGTTGCTGTAGTGGTGGTTTTGTTTTTGTTTTTTTCACCTTCATTGTTTGACCTTGTTTTTATATTAAGAGTTTGAACATGGCTTCCAACCTCTTTGTGATTGTGGCTCTTTTCTATTCTTCTTTTTACCTCCTCTTTCTCTCTTTCCCTCCAGTCTTCTGCACCAGGTTCCCAAAGTTAGCATGCTCCTCCTTGATCCTCCAGCCTGACTTCTAATCTCTTCCTCTTCTTCCACTTCTCTCTTCTTTTCCTAACCCACTTTAAATTTTAACCCCTGAGGACAAAATTGATATATTAAGGACTCATATACTGCATATAATTTTCTGGCTTGTTTTAGATTTTGTTATATAACCAAAAATCTAGTTCATATGGTAAAAGGTGGCAAATTAGTGGTTAGCTCAGTCTGACATTTTCTAGGCTGTGTTTGATGCTATTGTCATTGCTCATGGTACCACTATGGCCAAAAGTGACATGACTGTTCTGAATAGCTGTTCTTCCTGGTATTCCAAGACTGAAACTGACTAAAGGTCACAGAAAATATTGTGGCACGGTGCCAAAGAATCAGGGGCTGGGACAAACAGGCAGCAATCTCCCATCTCCCAAAAATTGAAGACACAGGATCTTGCAACAGACTCAAAACCCAAAAACCAGCTACACCTGAAAGATACCTTGGAGAGGTAGTCATTCCCTAAGTGTTCTAAACACTAGCAATAAACCAACCGAGCACAGGCAATTAATAAGCATCATTCCAGTAATTAAACTAAAAAAAGAAAAGAAAATGAGAAGACACCTAAACAAGATGCAATCCCAGACATTCAGTTCACAAAAAGCCAACCCAGGGGGCAGTGGGGTGGGACAATCCAAAAGCTACCTACCAGGCCTCTCTGAAGTAGTAACAACAAAGCAATTGAATGAGATTGTAGTAAAAATCAAATCAGAAATAATTTGTCAGATAACTGCAGAGATGGTGTCCACAATGAAAACCATGTTTAGTGACTCTAGAGTAGATACAGACAAAAAAAATAAAGAAGCTTAAGAAAATTATGGCAGTCATGAATGCTCAGCATAGGAAAGAAATGGAATCTGTAAGGCAAATTCATGCAGATATCCAGGAGACTAAAAATTCCATTGCAAGTATCTGAAGCAGATTAAGCCAATGTGACAAAGGATCTCAGATATAGGAGATAGGTTACCAGTTCGCAATCATGAAAAGAAAGATTTCTTAAAAATAGCATGGGATCATGAGAAATCAACCTACCAGCTGCTACATGAAGCAAAAAAGAATAATTGAAGATTGATTGGAGTCAATGAAAAAGCAGGAGATAGCACAAGTCATACAAACAAACAAACAAACAAACAAACAAACAAACTGTTCACAGACATTATGGCAAAAAACTTCCCTGGTAGGGAAAAAGAATTTGACATACAATATGTGAGTCACACAGAATTCCAATTAGCCACGTTCAAAAAAAATCTACAGCCAGGCATATCATAATCAAGATTCCAGAAATTTAACATAAGACTAGAATCTTAAAAGCTGTCAGGGCAAAAACCCAAATCACCTATAAAGGAATGCCCATCAGAATCACAGCTGACTTCTCAGTACAAATCCTCAAGTCAAGGAGAGGTTGTAGTGAAGTATTTCAAGTTCTAAAGAAAACAACCTCCAAGCCAGATTGATGTACCCCACAAACTATCTTTCAAAATTGATGGAGAAATAAGGTATTTCTAAGACAAAGAACATCTGAGGAAATTTATGGCCACCAAACCAGCACTCCAAAATGTTTTGAAGGACATTCTAGAAAGAGATAACAAGGACTACAACTCCATGAACCCCAACAGAAGGAATCCACTAAGAAAGGCAAACAATTAAACATATGAGGGAAAAAGGGGGAGAGCCAACAAGAAAAAAACATGACAAGGATAAGTCAATACATATCAGGTGTAACCATTATAATGCGATTTAGAACCATCAGTGATAATGGTCTCAATTCAACCATTCAAAAGACACAGAATGGATGGCAGAATGGATCAAGAAGCAAGATCCGACAATATGCTGCATACGAGAAACACATTTAATTAAAAAAGAAATTCACAGACAAAGTCAAAGGATGAAACCATGCAACAAGAACTCAGAAAAAAAGCAAGGATAGCTATTCTATTTGCAGACAAAGTATATTTTAAGCCAAGACTGATTAATAAGAGAGACAAAGAAGGTCACTACATCCTTATAAAGGGTACAATCCAAGAGAAAGACATAACAATCATAAATACATATGCAACCAATATCAGTGCACCTGACTATATAAAATAAACATTAAAGAACATGGAAAATCAAAGAAGCACTAGTACACTTGTATTGGGTGATCTCAACACCACGATGTCACCAAAGGACAGATCAACTGGACAAAAAATTCAATAATGAAACATTAGAACTGAACCAAACTTTTGAGCAAATGGACTTAGTAGATGTCTACAGAGTGTTCATCTCACACCATTACAATACACATTCTTCCTAGCTGTACATGGGACATTCTCCAAAATAAATCACATACTAGCTCATAGAACATGCTTAAGTAATTGCAAAGGAATTGAAATATTCAATGCATATTATCAGACCATAGTATAATGAAATTGGAAATCAGTGGCAAAAGAAACCACAAGAACTTCATAAACACATGGAAATTAACACTCTCCTAGGGGCTGGGGATTTAGCTCAGCGGCAAAAGCACCCGCCTGGCAAGTGCAAGGTCATGAGTTCGGTTCCCGGTACCGGAGAAAAACAAAAAAAAAAAAAAAAAAAAAAAAAAGTAACACTCTCCTGAACAACCAATGGGCCACAGATGAAATTAAAGAATAAATTAGACAGTTTTTTCAATTAAATAATAATGCCAATATCAGAACTTATGGGACACAAAAAGCAGTTCTAAGAGGGAAATTTACAGTAGTGGATACCCTTATCAGGAAAATAGAGCAAGCACAAATAACTTAATGGTGAAGCTCAAACATCTAGAAAAAAAAGAGCAGGCTAAGCCAAAAGCTTTTATGAGGGAGGAAATTATACAGATCAAAGCAGAAAATAATGCACCGGAGACTAAGAAAACAACACAAAGAATCAATGAATCAAAGAGCTGGTTCTTTGAAAGATTAAATAAAATCAACAAACCCTTATCCAGCCTAATCAAAAAAAGGAAAGACTCAAATCCATGCAATTAGGAATGAAAAGGGTGAAATCACAACAGACACTGCAGAAATCCAGAAGGTCATCTATACCTACTTTGAAAACTTGCGTTCTAATGAGATGGAAAATGCAGAAGAAATGGACGGATTCTTAGATACATACAAATTATCAAAGCTGAACCAAGAAGATATAAAAATCATAAATAAACCAATATCAATCAAGGAAATCAAATTAAAAACCTACCAACAAAGAAAAGTACAGGCCACTGATGAATTCTACAAGAAATTTAGAGAAGACCTACCACCGGTATTTCTCAAACTCTTTAATGAAACTGAAAGGGAAGAAATACTCTCAAATTCATACCTGGAAGCGAGAATTACCGATACCAAAACTGGAGAAGGACCCAACTAAGAAAGAGAACTACAGGTCCATCTTCCTAGTAAACATTCATGCAAAAATCCTCAATAAGGTACTGGCAAACAGAATGCAGCAAATCATCAAGAAGATTATACAGCATGATGAAGTGGGATTCATCCCAGGGATGCAGGGATGGTTCAACATATGTAAATCAATAAATGTAATATACCATATTAACAGACCCAATGACAAAAATCATATGATCATCTTAATAGATGCAGAAAAAGCTTCTGACAAAGTCTAGCATCCATTCATGACAACCCTACAGAAAACTGGAATAGATGGTATTTATCTCAATCTGATAAAAGCCATCTATGACAAACCAACAGCCAACATCATACTAAATGGACAAAAACTGGAGGTTTTTTCTCTAAAATCAGGAACAGGACAAGGATGCCCACTGTGTCCACTCTTCTTCAACATAGTCCTGGAAACTTTACCCAGAGCAATTAGACAAGAGAAAGAAATAAAAGGATAACAATAGAAAAGAAAGAAGTTAATTATCATTATTTGCAGATGACATGCTACTCTACATAGAAGACCCCAAAAACTCCACTATAAAACTGCTAGACTTAATAAACAAATTCAGTAGTGTAGCTGGATACAAAGTCAACATTCAAAATGCAATAGTCTTCCTGTACCAAAAAAACTCATTGAGAGAGACATTAGGGAAATAACACCTTTCACAACAGCATGCAAAAGAAATGAGACACCTAGGAATCAATCTAACAAAGGATGCAAAAGACCCCTACATTGAAAACTACAGTGCCATGAAAAGGAGATTGAAGCAGATATCAGAAAATGGACATATATCCCTTGCCCTTGGGTAGGAAGAACCAATATAGTGAAAATCGTCATACTTCCAAAATCATTATACAGATTTAATGCAATTCTGTCAAAATTCTAACAGTATATCTCACAGAAATAGAGAACACAATCCTAAAATTCATTTGGTCCAGAAGAGACCTAGAATAGCAAAGACAATTCTGGGCCACAAAGGCAAGGCAGGGGATATCATAATCCCTCACTTGAAATTATACTATAAAGACACTGTGATAAAAACAGAGTGGTACTGGCAAAAAACAGACCTGAAGATCAAATGGAACAGATAAGGAGATGCAGAAAAAACTCCAGACCTACTCAGCCACCTTATCTTTGACAAAAGTGCCAAACACATTTATGGGAAGAAAGATGGCCTTTTTAATAAATGGTGCTGGCAAAACTGGCTGTGCACATGCCAGAGATTAAAATTGGACCCATATCTTTCAGCATGCAATAAACTAAACTCAAAATGGACCAAAGATCTAAATATTAAAACAGAAACATTAAATCTACTGGAATATAGTATAGGTAAAATTCTTGAAAACATTTGTGTAGGTAAAGACTTTATGAATAAAACCCCGATTGCACAGGAACTATCACAAAGAATCAACAACTGGGATCTCATCTTATTAAAAAGCTTTTGCACAGCAAGAGAAACCACCAACAGAGTGAAGAGACAACCCACAATGTGGGAAAAAATGTTTCCCAGCTGTTCCTCAGACAAAGGATTATCATCAAGAACATCGAAAGAAGTTAAAAAAAAAATCCCCTAAATTCAAAGACCCAATCCAAAAATGGGCATCTGACATGAATATACACTTCTCAGATGAAGAAATACAAACAGCAAATAAATATATGAAAAAATGTTCAACATCACTGGTCATTTGAGATACGCAAATAAAACAACACTG
The DNA here is from genome assembly GCF_000276665.1 of Chinchilla lanigera. NCBI lineage: Eukaryota > Metazoa > Chordata > Mammalia > Rodentia > Chinchillidae > Chinchilla > Chinchilla lanigera. The sequence continues at coordinate 3,080,781 of NW_004955508.1, read as the reverse complement.
AGATTCCATTTCACCCCAGAAAGAATGGCTATCCATCATCAATAAATCAACCAATAACAAATGCTCGAAGTTCTGAGGGAAAAAAGGAACCCTTCTCCACTGCTGGTGGGAGTATACACTGGTGCAACTACTGTGGAAATCAGTGTGCAGATTCCTTGAAAAACTAGGATTGGAGATCCCATTTGACCCAGCTATTCCCCATCTGGGTATCTTCCCAGAAGAATTAAATACATCATACCACAGTGATATATGTGCACCCATGTTTATAGCAGCACACTTTGTAATAGCTAGATCTTGGAAACAACCCAAATGTCCATCAGCAGAGGAATGGACAAAAAAAGATGTGGTCTTTTTATACAATGGAGTACTACTCAGCCACAAAGAAGGATAAACTGGAGACTTTTATAGATAAATGGATGCAACTCGAGACCATACTCGTAAGTGAAATAAACCAGATGCACATGTCTAAACATCATATTGACTCCATAGCATGAGAAGCTGAAAGAGCATATAAGATCAAAATCTTATTTGGATCAACAGATATTGTAAGAAGGAAGGGAAAAGCAAATATATATATGTATAATATATATGATATACATATTTATGATAGTTAAGGTAATTATACTACTAATTTCTCTTAATTCATTGAAAAAAAAGTTTGTGCTAATATTGCTTAGATAATTAAATGCTGATATCTTGTACTCTGAGTAATTAATTTAAAGATAACAGTGCAATGTATTGACCACTGTTACCCTATTACCTTGTTTTGAAATTTTGGTTTTTTTTCTTTGTAATAAAAAAGACATACAGTTTTGTCATTTTCAGACATATATAGTTAAGATTTATAAGGAATAATAAAGCAATATATTCAAAGTTAAGAGATAAATACATACATACCTAAGTTTTACAGGGAATAATAAAATGAGCTCTTTAAAAGTATAATAATGAAAACAAGGTATATCAGATAGATAAGATAGATGCCTGGCTCCTGATGATTCTTTTGCTTTAAAATTTTTTTAACCATGTCTATATCCCCAAATACATACAGGTGTTTACATGTAATCACTAGAGGGAAACAGCTCAAGTCTGGTCAGTTTGATAATTGTTTCAAAATATTCAAAATACCAGTTCCCTTGAATCATTTCCAGGGACATCTACATAGGCCTCCAAAGGAGTCTGGCCTACCAGTGACACTGTTCACCATGTTTCTCCTCTTACCCCTGGAAAACAGTTTACAAATTTCTAAAAAATCCTACATGGCTGGGCATGGTGGCGCACGCCTGTAATCTCAGCACTCAGGAGGCTGAGGCAGGAGGATCACTGTGAGTTTGAGACCAGCCTGGACTACAAAGTGAGCTCAAGGTCACCCTGAACTGCATAGCGAGACCTTGTCTCAAAAAGACCAAAAAAAAAAAAGAAAAAAAAAATCCCGTATGATTCAACAATTCCACTCCTATCCCCACTATACCCAAAGGAATTGAAAGCATCGATGTTCACAGAAGCGTTATTTAAAACAGTTCAAAGGAAGAAACAAGCCAGGTGCCCACTAACAAATGCAAGTGTAAACAAAATGTCCCTGCTGATGGAACTGTCCTTCAAGCCTCCTGAATGGGAGAATGGCGGCAAAGTGTCTGTCTGTCTCCAGGGTGCCCCATCCTGATGCTCCTAAAACCCTTCCAATCTGAGGCTACAGAAAGCTGTGAATGGAGGTGATGAAAATAGCTTGCTCCCAATACTGCATCATACTCTGTTACCTGGAACCCAGTGTTGTCACAAAAACAGTCCCTGGAGCTTCTCCCCTCTCCAAAGCAGCTCTCAAAAGTGGAAAGGCAAGCAAATGGAACTCAAAGAAGCAAAAAATCAAATCCAATCCACCACCCCTACCAGAAGTAACAACCCCCACCTGAGGCCTTTCCTTCACAGCACGGTGGAGAAGTTCTTCACTTACAAGGTAGAGCCCCAGAAAGGGGCTACTGCCACACACCAAATCGTCTCGCCTCGGGCAGTGGTGACCTTGCAAAGCTTTTAAGAAAATGAGTAGATAGATGCTTTGCATCATCAGGGTTTGAGCTCAAACGTCACCTCATTAGCTTCAAGTTAGTTTTAATTAATATTATAATATTTATTACACGACTTATCTGTGTGTCCTCATGGTGCTTATTATCACCCCATCCCTATCTATTTTATTATTTCTCTCTCCCTTCTAGAACACAAGCACCATTAATGCAGGGACCTTTACTACTATATCCCTAGAATACAAAACGAAGCCTGAGGCATACAAAGTGTTCAATGAATGAATATATTTGAGTATTTGCTATACAGTAGGTATTGTTCTTAATGTCCTACATGTAATAACCAGTTTAATACCCAAAACATTTATGAAGTAGGGAGTGGTATTATCCACATTTTACATATGAGGGGTTAAGGAGCAAGTCCAAGGTCATGGAGCTAGTTAAGAAATTGTTTTGGTTAATCTGCTGCTGTATAACAAGACATCTGAAACCCTAGCGTTTAAAACAATTATACGCCTTTATTTCTTTTGGTTCTGTGCCTTCGCTGGTCTCAGCTGGCAATTCAATTTCCTTGAATTCTCTCAGGCAGTTAAGGTTTACCTGGTCTGGTCCTACCAGATAACATCTTCAGTCACACATCTGGCAAATCAGCTGAGATGATAAACCTCTGAAGACTGACTCTGTCCGTCTGTCGGTCTCTCTGTCAAACTAAATTGGGCTTCTTCAAGAATGAAGGTCCTTACACAGCCGCTGGCCTTCCCGACAGAGCACAGTAAAAAAACTAAAGCAGTGCTGAAGATGTAGTGTGAGGCCCTGCATATATCCGCCAAAGAGAAAACTGAGGCAAAGGCTGAAAGACTTCCTGTGCTCTGGCCCCAGAGGCAGTCCTGGTTTATTTTATTTGTTTCACAGAGCCATCCCAGACTCAGTGTTGGGGGACACTAGGAAACCAGAAGGTGTGGTGACGGAAGGACATTTTCAGTCCACAATAGCGGGAGATCGTAGCTAAAGCGAGGCAATCTGGCTTCAGAAAGTACAGTCTTAGAAACTACCTTCTTAACCATCAAGTCATGGTGTGTCCCTATTAAGAATTAATGAACATATCCTTTAATTAATTTGTGTAACTACGGAAGCCTATTTTGGTAATTTGGGATGCCAGGGGTGAATTAAAGTCTTCATTTCTGAAAACAAAAGGTTTTCTCAATTTTTTTTTCCTTTCTGTGGTGCTGGGGATCGAACCCAGGCACTCCTGCACGCTGTGCAAGTGCTCTACCACAGGACCACACCCCCTGCAGAAAAACAAAACACAAAATTCCAAAACCATATCGTACCCTGCCTGATTTTTAACCAACAATCCTTTGCTTCTCAGCATCCTAGCTGCGAAAGTCGAGAGGCACTCACTCCCAGGTGGTGCTGGAGTGGGCGGTGTCTGGTTAGAGCAGGGGGTGTTTCGAAACACCTCTACAAAGTCTTATGAAAGATCGTATTTTAAAGGAAGAAAGAACACAGTGACTAGGAATAGGTATTTCCAATGGGAATAAGCCATACCCCACGGGGATTACCGTCAAGCTTGAAATAAACTGGCTTGTCAACAAGTTCTACACAAACACTAACTTTTATTCCTTATTAAAGCCCTGGAAAAGAGGTTAAAAAAAATCACCACCACCATTTATTGAGCACCCGCCTCCACCAAGCGCTGTGCCAAGGGCCTTCCGTTTGCGACCTACTCGTCCTCCCACCAACCTTACAAGGCGAGTCAGACTATGATATCCAGGACGCCAATTTCAGAAAGTTTTAGAAACTGCATGACACACCTAGTAAATGGCCATACAGGGATTAAAACCCGTCAGTATGACTCTTCAGTGTTCGTCCTTCTAGGCACAGAGGAATGCCATGTGTAAGACCTTCCACCTTGTGAGGCACCCTGTCCCTCTGTACCACTGACTGACTGTCCAATCGCTATAGTTTCTTGCTCTAATACTGCACCAGATCTTGGGTAGGTACTTTGCAGTTTTAATGAATTATGATTCTTCAGGGGAAGTCAACTGTAGTTCCAGGATTTTAGCAATCAAACCCCTATTATTCACTTCTATGAGCATTTCACAAGCTTGCATGTCCATCTCTTCTTGTCAGTCTGGCCCACCCAAGAGCCCAGCTCTGACTAACGTGTCTTCTACCCTTTACACTTTGGAAGACACTATTAGATCACGTGTGGTGCTCAGGAAAGTCTTGGGGTGAGGTGGTGAAAGCAAAGTGCTGTTTAGTGGTGAGGCTTGTGCTCTGAGCAGCTCTAATTCCAGCTCCCCTATTCTCTGTGGGTGTCCCGTTTATTTTTGGATGTTTATATTGGTTGCCCAAGACTTGCCACACTGACTCGCATGACCTAACAAATAATGCATCTGAAGAAAACATTTCTTTTCTCCCAAGTTGCTACAGCGAGAAGAAATTCGAGGGAATCCCAAAGTGCTACTGCTACTACTGATAAAGCTATGAAATCATAAGGTGCTATTGTGTAATTGAGGACGGTGATTACACTTCCATAGAACAAGAAACAATAATCTTTACATAGAAAATTTCTTTGTGGAAGGAACAATGTATAGCAACTTTCCATGGGAATGCTTTCCTGGCTGTAAGAATAGTATCACACAAAAACAAAACCTTAGAACTAGGAGCCCTCCACATGGTTTTCTAGTCTTCAATACACAGTAAACAGCAAATGAAACTAGTCTCTTTTTTATTAATAGCTTTTAAAGGAATCTGCAAATTTAGGGAGCATTTTAAATTGCCCATAATTTCATAACATAAACTGAACTCTGGAGGTAGACAGGAGATATGAAAGTAATTTCATCACCCCTTTTACTAATGTGTTTAAAAGTCCTTTCTAGTTGTTTTACCTCTATTAAATGCCTTGTTCATTTATGATTTTTAAAACGTGTTGTCTTTGTGTTTTATTAGTATAGTGGTATTTCAGGAAAAAGTGGCTTTTTGGGTCATGAATAATTATCAAAGAGAATCCTTTTCAGAAAAAAAAAAAAAAATCAGTAAAGACTTCATTTCCATGTTTTCTTCCTGCATTCATTAAACCCCTTCCAAGGCATCTGCCTGAAAACAGCACTAAAAATACAAACAAGACAAATAAGCATATTTATAAAATATTAGGTTTTCACTAAAAAAAATACTTGATTTCCATGTGAAGGAGCAAAGAGAAACAAAACAAAAACAAGCAACAGAAGCCCTCAAAAGCAAGCAGAAAACTACACCAATTTATGAAATGCAGACTGAGACAGAAGAAAAATATCACTGATTTGTTTAGGATTTATATTTGTCCTGCTTCCCAGAAGGATTTAATGCAACAGGAAAACTTTAATTCATTTAGCCTTATCAACTGAAATCTAACTGGAATAGTCTGTGTATCATAAAGAGCCATGAAGTTTCTGATTATATTCTCTTGATTAAAAAACAAAGCAAGAACAACAAAAATCACCTGCACTATTCTTGTCCCATTCACATAGTTCTCAAGTTTGGATATGCAAACATTTTTTTTTAATTACACTAAGTTTTACTTTCCACAGCTGTAAATAATAACTCAAGCACTGGGTTAAATACTATTCAGGTAGCTGAAATAACTGAGCCTAGTAAAACAGATGCATATATTCATTTTTTTAAAAAGCCATAGTTATGGTTGGAATTTAAGTCTCTATATAATTCTAAATCCTATATGCAATTTAAAGCCAGGAAATAGGTGTTTAAGGCCAAAATTCCATTTCCCTATCTATCCTGCTGTGGTTATACCAGACAAATAACAGTTACAGTGATTTTAGAATCCCTTGCTATACTCTTAGGTATAATTAAGTGACTTAAATGTTGCGTTCCTGCTGAAATCCATTTCCTGAAATTATATACCGAGCACTGATCTTACTAGAGCATCACTATATATTTCAATTTTGACACAAACCCATGCCCACCATTGCTGACTCTCTTTCATAAAACAACACAAAAGTTACTGAGAGGTTGTAAATCCCAATCACATTTTTAGTCTCTGATTTCTTTAAATTAAACGTGAATCCATTTAAACTGAATCAGGCTTCTGGTGGATGGATTCAGTATGATGACTTTAACATCTGTGAGTTACAAAATCACCCACCTAATGGTACAGGAATATCTTCACACACTGTCTATCAGGCACATTACGGAAATATCAAGCAAATATAATGTAGCGCTATAAAGTCAAACAAAACCTCACAAAGACCTATTCCAAATTATCAGTACATAAAATGACTTACAATGAACACCCAAGTGACACACATAACTGTTGCTAAGCCTCCCGTCCACGCCCTATGGACTATAAATGAGGACAGAAACACCTTGTCCTTTTCCTCCCAAGACCCAAGGCAATGCCCACTATATAGCAGGTACTCAAACGATTTTTGTTTTTGCAGGAACCACTCTGACTGCGTTCCTCCCCTCTTGCTCCCTCCAAGGTGAAAGCAAGACTGATCATCAACGGCAAGTGGCAGCTGTAGCAAAGCAACACCACAAGCTGGCTTCCTGCTCTGCAAGGAACACTACGTCGCCTCCTCCTCGTGGCATTTGGTACTCTACACGATCAGAAAAACTTCTCTAGTAACATACTATAGAAATGACCCCTGAAAGTACAGCCTTCTCAAATGAACTTTGATGAATGCTTTATTTCATAAATAAATGTGTAAGAGTGTATTGCCCTGAATCAGAACATTTTGGAGTACTCTTTTCATATTACTTACAAACCTGATGATTTATTAGGCAAAAATGCAAGTTCTTTTTTTTTTTTTGTTTTTGAGACAGGGTCTCACTATGCAGTTGAGGTTGGCCTTGACTCACTTTGTAGCCCAGGTTGGTCTCGAACTCGCAACGATCCTCCTGCTTCAGCTCCCAAGTGCTGGGATTGCAGACATGTGCCACTATGCCTGGCAGCAAAATGAACTTTAGACTTCAGTTTCCTAGTCTGTGCAATGGGCATAGTAATACTTGTCTCATTGACCTCAGAAAACTGGATACAAATGAGATGAAACGATTCAATAAATTTGAAGGTACACTAAAAAACTATACATTATTATTTTGGTATTATGATTTATATAATAAGAAATGTATTAAATGTCAGCTGGGTGGAAAAAAGAGGTAGTTTCAAGTGATTATACAGGCATTACCTGGGGAATCTGAAGCTCTTTCTGCATTGAAATAATTTATGCTTTTTCTTCTGCATGAAGGAGCTAAGTAAGGAAAAATGCCACATACTTTTGGATTAAATAAAATGGACTGTCCTACTGCCAAATTTTCCTCCCAAAGCTGTGACCTTTCCACATCACTTATTTCAGAGTTAAAGGGATAAACCATTGTTTTCTAGATGGACCCTAAATAGTAAACTTTAAACTACTCAAATGTTTGCTGCAAACCAGATTTCTTTTCTTTTCTTTTTTTTTTTTTTTGGCCTTGAGTTCACTTTGTAGCCCAGGCTGGTCTCGAACTCGCAACGATCCTCCTGCTTCAGCCTCCCGAGTGCTGGGATTACAGGCATGCGCCACCATGCCTAGCATGCAAACCAGATTTCTGCAATTTCAGTACTTTTAAAATCTTTTTGGAGAGAAAAATCATTTGGAAATGAAGGGATTAAAAACAATAAATGAATGCCTTCTAATAATAATAATTTATAACCATAGGACCACATATATAGATCACCCTTATTTAAAAAAAAGATTGTAAATTATGTCCAGCTTTAAATTTCAGAACAAAATTATTTTCACTACTCTCTGCACATCAAGCGCTATTTTGGCTAGCCAACAGCAACTGCCTTATACAGACAAATGTTGTATTTGTCTTAAGTTATGAGCCAACTTTAAATAACAATTCTTGTGTACCTGTTCAAGGAGAGTTCCCAGAAGATTCTGGGCTTCAAATTTCCCCTAATTTGCAATTGCTGTAAACAAAGATTCACCTGATTCTCCTTAGCCACCCACACCAAACATAACCTGAGCCAAACTCTGACTAGAGTTGCTGTCACTAGGTATTTTGCTACTTACGTTTACTTTTCTTTAAAGGAATATATTTGTGTCAAATCACCAAGATGTACCTCTAATTTTATTATAGAGATTATAAAATGAATACGTAGGAGACAAAAGTATCAAGGAATAGGAGTACTGATGATTTGCCAAGTTTGTAACAGATTTGTATCATGACTCTGAACAGACTGGCAATTTCTATGACCAGGGAGCTGTGGAGACAATAGTACAAGGTGCCGGTCGGTTTTATCTCACTTCTCACTTAGCAGTTGGGAAATGCGGCCCAGCAGGTAGCTCCCCAGATCACCTCTGAAGCCACCTGTATCTCCGCCTTCTAGCACTGTGTCTAGTGGGCTTCTGCAAAGGTTTCCTGCCTATGTTGCAGTGAACTACACCACACTGGCTGCTTTCTCGTTGATAACGGCCCACTCTCCCCCACGTCCTTCAGGAAACTCAGGAGATCTCTGTCCTTCAGGAAACTCAGAGATCTCTGTCTCCTGCACAAGATCTTGTCTTACAGGAGAACCACTGTAGCAAAGGGTCCAGGTGGCGAATCGACATTTGGAATTCCATTTCTTGTTGTGGGGCTTGGTACAGGTAGTTTTATTTTTACATCAGTCAGGGTGGCTTTTGCCTCACCCCAATTGTTATTCTTCCATGCTTTCTTAGAAGATTGGTCTTCATTTTCCAAAGGAACTTAGCCACTAAATCACACTCAACGCCTGCCTACTTTCCCATATGTATTTTATGCAGATGCCCCTTATAGTTCTGTTGTGGTTTGGATATAATAGGTTCCCCCAAAAGGCTCATTTTGTTCAAGGCTTACTTGCTGATGGGCTTTGGAGAAGTGACTGGATCATGAGGGCTCGAACTTTCCCAGTGCATTAGCATCTTTATGGGAACATAATTAGATGGCATTATTAGGAGGTACTGGAAACAAGAGGTAGGGCCTGGCTGAAAGGAGTGCATTATAGAGGCATGAGCTTGGGGACTGTATCCGATTCCTTCTGCTCAGGCTCCCTCTCCCACCCTGTCAACTACCCTGCTTCCTGGCTGCCCTGAGGTGAGCAGCTTTCTCTACCACACCTTCTGCTATGATGTTTCAGGTACCTAAAGTCATGGACTGAACACTCTGAAACTGTGAGCCGGAATAAATCCTTCCTTAAATTGTTTACATCAAGCACTTTGTCAGAGTGGTGGAAAACTAACACAAGTTCAAAGACATACTGACTTCTATCACTGCATTGAAAGGAACAGTTAATGATTAATTATTTTGATCAATCTTGCATGTTTATATTTGTTTTCCTGAGTAACCACTTTGAAGTTATCAATATGTAATACAACAACCATTGTTAATTCCCCGTTACCTTGTCTGTAATTCAGTATTGCTTGTACTATTCTTGTGCTACTTTGTAAATGGTTGTCTGTTTCTTAATATGTTTTCATTCTTTTACTTCTAAAATAAAAAAACAAATAAAAACACAACTCATGCAGGAAACTAAGAAGCCCTCAACCAATCATGCATTACAAAATAATGTAGCAATTCCTTAACTCTCAAAATCTCTGATTAAATATCTATCTATACATTTTAATGAATATACTCAGTGGAAAAAATGTAGTAAAAGACTAGCTGAGAACACCAGGAGTTGGTAGCCAGAAAGATAAAAGTGAGTCAACAGGCTTAAGCTCTAATCATAATTCTAACAACTAGTCAACTTCCCCATTTGCAAAGCAAAAGTACAACTAGGGAGCATGGAACAACTCTGTCTTCAACATATATTTACATGAGTAAAACTAACCTTAAAAGTGATCTAGAACTGTCTAAAGGGACTTTTTGTGATGAGTGAAATATTCACATTATATATTGCCTAATAATGTAGCCAATACCCTTATGTGGGTTCTTCGGCACTTAAAGTGTGGCTAGTATGACTGAGAAAATGATTTTATAATTTAATTAACTTAAATTTAAACAGACAATGTAGGCAGCATACTGGGCAGTTCAGCTATCCAAGAAATTGCTACAAAAATTTTAACATATTAAAATAGAAGCTGAGGACACAGGTTAATGGTAGAGTATGAGCTTTGCATGTGGAAGGCTCTGGGTTGGCTCTCTCTACTGAAAAAAAAGTACTGTAATGAAAGCAAATCTAAATTTCTAATCCTTAGGCTGTATTTTTGTATCAGAAAGTATAATACAATTGGCTACTTTGTTTGCTTGTGACAACTGATATCCACCTTTCCTGTAGTTGTTAAAATTAGACTTTTCTCATTTTGCCACTGATAAGATAGTTTAATAAAAACCATGTGGTAGTGAAAGTTACAAGGCTGGCACATGGCTCCAGTTTGGAAGAATCAAGTGGGAGGCAAGTGACCTTACGCAGGATATTTCTCTCCAGCTCAGGAGTTGAAGTTTGATGGGCACTCAGAGATTTTTCCATCTCTGTAATGGGAAAGACGTCTCAGCAAGAAAGATACCTCTGTGATGTTTTAACAGAAGTGACAGCTAATCACTGAGTGTGAACTCTATTCTTGGATTATTGATGGTAGGGGCGGGAAAATGAATAGGATTGACTGGCTTTGGTAAAGTCTTTATAGTCCAGGGAGAATGAAAATGGTGGAGTGGTGATTGGTAGCAAAATTCAGCCTCTGAGAGATCCAGAATCCAGGCTCATTTACTAAATATTTAATGTATGTTAATATTTGGTTTGTCTTAGGGTTTATAATATAAATCTAGATTTCTCTGCTAAGGTTAAGGGCGGTACACTATTGGTTCGAACTGTATGTCAATATCCACTTTATCCTGGACAATATTACTGTTGCTGATTAAAGTGCTATTACTAGGGTTGCACAGCTGTTGCTATTTATAGGTTTTCTTGGTATGTCAAAACCTGGGGCACCTAGAATAGGTCCAAAATCTTGGTGATACAAATAATATTTCAGTCCATTCCCAGAGAATTGGGTGCTAGGTCAATCATACTGCATCTCCCTCTCCATCTAAACAGGATCTTAGGACTCATACCTTGAGTCCATCATGAAAAAGCAGACTAGCTATAGAGGTCTCCATACTAGCAACAAAGTCTTTCCACTATAATGGCATGCCTAAGCACAAAACAAAACAAATAAACAAATAATAAACAACAGAAACATGAGAAAATAAGGCAACAAAATGCCTGCCAAAATTCCCAGCTCCCCTAAAGCTGATCCATGGGGCATTGAAGGGGAGGAAAGCAAAACCAATACAGCTGAATTATTCAAAAGTATAACAGGAGATTAAAAAACAAATCACAGAGGTGCTCAGGGGGCTCACAGAAAGCAACTAATCAGATAACGGAGATAACAAAATAATCAGGGAGCTTATAAAATACTGATAAAAAGCAAGCTCAGCTAAAAAAAATGATACAAAACATGAATGATCAGTTTAGCAAAGAATTAGCATCCACTAATACATTCTAAATAGAAATCCAGATTAAAAATATATTAAAAGTATGGGCAGCAGAAGTGACCCATGTGAGGACAGAATATCAGAATTAGAAGGTAGGGGTGCTTTCAAAGACAAAAATATACCTTAAAACAACACGAAAAATGCATTCAACAGCTGATAGATGACTCAAAAAATACTAATCTAAGATTAATTGGAATAGGTGAAAAATCAGAAGACAGCACAAGGGACATAAAAAAATCTGTTTACATAAATAATAGCAAAAAACCTTCCAAATACTAGGAAAGAATTAAATATAGAGAAAAGTGATGGATATCGGATCCCAACAGCCATGATCAAAATCACATCATAGTCACAATACCAGAAGTCCCACACAGGGACAGTATTTTAAAAGCTGTAAAGAAAAATAATAAATCACTTATGAAGGTAAACCCACTAGAATTACAGCAGACTTCTTTCTCAACACAAATGTTAAAAGCCATAAGAGCTTGGAGTGGAGTGTTTCAAGCCCTAAAAAATGCAACTTCCAACCCAGGCTTATATAACTTACAAAACATTTCTTTCAAAATTGATGGAGAAATAAGGTATTTCCATGACAAAGAACACCTCAAGAAACTCAAGACCACCAAACCAGAACTCTAAACATTTTTCAAGGATATCCTAGAAACCATCAATGAAGCAAATAAATAAATAAATAAATGCACCAGGTAGTGTGATCAGTTAAGCAGAAACGGTGGGGTTGGGGGGCCAGCAACAGTAAAATAATGCAATGACAGGAATAAGTCAATACCTTTCAGAAATAAGTCTCAATATGAATGGTCTAAATTCTCCAATCAAAAGATACAGATTTGCAGAATAGATCAAGAAACAAAATCCAACAGTACGCTGTACACAAGAAACACATTTAACACAAAAAGAAACTCATAGACCAAAAATCAAAGAATGGAAAACAATACTTCATGCAACAGGAACCCAACAAAAAGCTGTTATTCAGACAAAGTGGACCTCAAGCCAAAACTCATCAGAAGAGGCAAGGTCACCATGCACTGGTTAAGGAAACAGTTCAGTACAAAGACAATAATTATACACATATCTATATCAAACCCCAACATATCCAACTTCATAAAGCAAACATTACTGGGCATAAAAAAATTAGATCAACATCAACACAATGAGAGACCTCAATAACCGACTGTCACAGACAGATAAACTAGACAAAAAAACCAGCAAAGAAATATCAGGGTTCAATCAAACTTCTGAACAAATGAACTGAACAGTTATCTAGAGTGTTCCACTACCACCAACAGAATACACATTTTTCTCAGCAGCGCACAGGACTTTCTTCAAAATAGAACACATGCTAGCCCATAAAGCATGCACAAATAAATGAAAAAGAACTGAAATTATCCCATGCATATTACCATACCATAACACAATTGCCATTGGCAAAAGAAATCACAGGAATTATGCAAACACATGGAAACTAAATAATAACCTCTTGACTAATCAATGGGTCACAGAAGAAATCAACTATTCCTAGAATCAACGATAACGCAATACAACACACTGGAACCTACGGGACACAATAAAAGTAGTCCTAAGCAGGAAGTTCATAGCTGTGAATGCCCACCTCACAAAAACAGAGCAAGCTCAAATAAATAATCTAATGATAGGCCTGGTGTGGTGGTGCATGCCTGTAATCCCAGTACTCAGGAGGCTGAGGAAGAAGGGTTGCCATGAGATTGAGGCCAGTTTGAACTACACAGTGAGTTCAAGGCCAGCCAGAGCTACATGGCAAGACCCTGTCTCATAAAAGCAAAAACAAAACCAAAACTCCCCCCAAACCAAAAAATAATCTAATGATGCACTGCAAGGTCCTAGAAAAACAAGAATTCAAATCCAAAACTAGCACAAGGCAGGGAGTTATAAAGATCAGAGCAGAAATAAATGATTTTGAGACCAAAAAAAGATATAAAGAATCAATGAATTGAGGAGCTGCTTATTTGAAAGAATGAACAAAACGGACAAATCCCTAGCCATTCTTACCAAAAAAGGAAAGAAAAGAAGCAAATCAATGCAATTAGAAATGAAAAAAGTGAAATCACAACAAAGTCTCAGACTCTGCTGAAATCTGGAAGATTATTAGTAACTACTTAAAAAACCTATACTCTAATGACATGGAGAACTCAGAAGAAATGAGTGGAGATATTTATATATCTATATGTATATATCTATGTATCTGTCTATATCTATATCTATATATATCCAAAGCTCAACCAAGAGGACATAAAAACCCTGAATAATCCAATGTCAAGCAATGATATTGAAGAAGTAATAATAAAAGAAAAACTACCAAGTAAAACCCAAGTCCCAGTGGATTCACTCCTGAATTCTACAAGAACTTCAGGGAAGATCTAACACCAATGCTCCTTAAACTTTTTAATGAAATTAAAAGGGAAGGAGTACTCCCAAAATCATTCCTGGAAGCAAGCATTACCCTGATTCCTAAGCCAAAAACAGGCCCAACCAAAAATGAGAACTACAGGCCAATCTCTTTAGTGGGCATTTATGCAAAAATCTACAATATGCCAGGTATAGTGGCTCATGCCTGTTAGCCCAGGAGGCTGAGGCAGGAGGATCACTATGAGTTCGAGGCCAGCCTTGAATACAAAGTTCAAGGCCAGCCTGAAGTGTATAGTGAAACCTGGTCTCAAAAAGACAAAAACAAAATCAAAAACAAAAACAAAAAAAATCTGCAATAAGATACTGGCAAACAGGATGCAACAAATCATCAGAAAGATCATACATTATGACCAAGTAGGATTCATCCCAGGCATGCAACAAAGGTTCAACATATACAAATCAATAAATATAACACATCACATAAACAGAAGTAAGGACAAAATTCACATGATCTTCTCAACTGCTGCAGCAAAAGCCTTTGACAATGTCTGATATCCATTCATGATAAAAAAAAAATCTGAGGAAAACAGATATAGAAGGACCCTATCTCAATCTGGTAACAGCCATTTATGACAAACAAATTGTCAACATATTAAGTGGGGAGAATCTGAAAGCTTTCTTTCTATAATCAGGAACAAGACAAGGATGTCTGTTTAATATATTTACTACTTTAATATGTATTTTTTTTAGGTGCTGGGAATCAAACTCAGGCACTGTGCCACGGATCTAAACCTCCAGCCCCTTCAGTATATTTCTTGAAACATTAGCCAGAGCAATTAGGCAAGAGAAGGAAAAAAAGGAATATGTCTATCTATCTATAGGTTGATATAGATATCTTTATAATATATCTATCTATAGGTGGATAGATAGATATGTCTATATACATCACTTATATATACCACTATACAGTGGCATTCCTTGCACACTAATAGTAAACTCACCAAGAAAGAAATTAGGGAAATAATAACTTGTACAATAGCATCAAGAAAAATTAAATACTTAGGAATTAATCTAAACAAGGAAGTGAAAAACCTGTACAATGAAAACTGTATTACAATGAAAACTATATTACTCTGAAATGAGAAATTGAAAAGGACATCAGAAAATGGGAAGATATTCTCTGCTTCTGTATAGCTAGAATCAATATAATAAAAATGGCCATACTTCCAAAACTGCTATATAGATTTATATATTTATATTTATTAATATTTATGTATATATATTTTGTGTATTTTAATCCCAATTAAAATACCAATAGCATTCCTCACAGAATCAGAGAAAAAAATCCTAAAATATGGAATCACAAGAGACCTAGAATAGCAAAAACAATCCTGGGCAATAAGAACAAGGCAGAGGGAATCGTAATTCTGGATTTCAAGTCACACTACAAAGCTGCAGTGATAAAAACAGCATGCTATTGGGAAAAAGACAGACACATAGATTAATAGAACAGAATACAGGGATGCAGGAAAGCCTACAAGCACATCCAGCACCATTTGTTAAAGAGGTGATCTTTCCTCCAGCATTAAGTTTTTGGCCCCTTTCTTGAAGGCACAGGCACAGACAAAGACATATCGAATTAAAAAGCTTCTGCACAGTCAAGGAAACCACAGAGAGAAGAAACAACCTACAGAATGAGAAAAAACATTTTGCTAGCTATTCTTCAGACAGAGGAAAGAACTCAAAAAAATTTGGACTCCCTGAAATAAAAGACCCAGTTGAAACAATGGGCAACTGAACTGAACAGACATTTCTCAGAAGAATACAAATGGACAATAAATACATGAAAAAATGTTCAACATCTCTGGTCATTACAGAAATGCATATTAAAACACACTGAGATTCTATCTTACTCCAGAAATCAGATAAAAACATGCAGGCAAGGCTTCAGTGGGTAGAGAGGAGGAACTGCTTTTCATTGTTATGGGAATGTAAAGTAATACAACCATTATGGAAATCAGTATGAAAAATTTCTCAAAAAACTACAATAAGAAATTCCATTTGACACAGGAATTTTCCTCCTACATATATTCCCAAAAGTTAAAGACATATTACAGTGATACATGCAGACCCATGTTTATAACCGCGCAGTGACAGTAGCTAAATCTTGGAAGCAGCCTATATGTCCAAAAACACATGGATGGGAGAGGAAAGGGATGTAAAAAGAAGTAAGGTGTGTTATGTACATGTACCAACTCCGCACGATGAACGCAATCATTATGCACTGCAAACATGTATGTCTTAGTTATTTTTCTCATCACTGAGACATAATACCTGATACTCAAAAGTTAAAGAAGGAGAGATTTATTTCAGCTCAGTTTGTAGAGGTTTCAGTCCATAGTCAACTGGCTCAAGGCAGGGAGACATGGCATTAGGTCATGGCAGAGGAGAAAAGTCCATAGCAAAGCAGGCATGAGGCAGCAAGCAGCACAGGCAGCAAGGCAAGCCTCTTTTCCCCTTTTGTTCCACCCAAGGTGGGCCTTCCATTATTGATACCTAGAACTATGCTAAACCAATCAGTGGAATAATTTAGTACCATACATCTTTAATCCCAGTACCACACACCCTAGATCTAACCCACTCTGAAAAATCCCACCTATGAGGGCATGAGGCTTCGAGGGGATGTCCAGATACAAGCCATAACATTCCACCTCCAGCTCCCAAAAGACTCATGTACATTCCTTTATGCAAAATGCATTTGATCCATCTCTAAGAGATACCAAAGTCCTAGAGTTTTAAAATTTCTGACAAGTCCAAGTTCAGAGTCTCCTTTGAAATTTAAGGCAAACTCTTAGCTGCAAGCTTCTGTACAAATGAAAACAAAGTTAAATACTTCCAACATACAATGGCATAAGATAAACATTCCCAGTCCAAGTGGTACAAATAAGAGGATAGAAAGGAATGGGACCGAAGCAAGTCCAAAATGCAACAAGGCAAACATTAAGTCCTGTACTTCCAGTCCAGCATCCAAGGCAATCCATGGCAAGAAGTGAACTTCAAAAGGCTGGGGAGGCTCTCCCACAATGGCATCTTGGCTGCAGCTCTCATGGCTTCTCTCTTAGGCTGGTTTTGCTCACTCCTTGCAGTTTTCCTCAGCTGATCCACATTCTTCGCTTCTCATAATCTATAGGTTCTCTACTGGACCTTCAGCTTCACACTCACAGTTTCACACTGCCCTCTCAAGGGCACACTGCCTGGTCTTCCAGGATTTCTTCTGAAATCTGGGTGGAGGCCTTCCTGACCCCACAACTCTTGCTTTCTGCACTGCCTAAACTAGCATCATGTGGATGATGTCAAGGTCTGCCACCAGCTGGAGCAGTAGCCAGGCCGCCTTCTCTCTCGGCTGGAGGAGTCAAGTGCCTGGATTTCTGAGTGTTGTGAACTCAATTCTGAG
Organism: Chinchilla lanigera; assembly: GCF_000276665.1. Classification (NCBI taxonomy): domain Eukaryota; kingdom Metazoa; phylum Chordata; class Mammalia; order Rodentia; family Chinchillidae; genus Chinchilla; species Chinchilla lanigera. Next base: position 3,063,438 of record NW_004955508.1, on the reverse strand, counting down.
GAACAAATTCTCTAAATACTTCCAACATACAATAGCACATGGTGCTCTGGTTCTCAAAGCCAAGTTTTTCACCTTGGTAATTTGGAGGCTATAAGAGGTAGAGTCCTGCTGGTTCTCGTGATGTTCTCAGGTCATCTTTTCTATTGTTCTGTTCCTTCTCAGCAACCAAATTCTCCTCTTCTCCTTCTTTGCAGGCTGTAACCTTACCAAAGCTTCCTTTCTGACCACACTCAAAATGTTTTAAGTCATCCTACTGAGCTCCTTGCTCTTGATTCTCAAAACTAGATCTGGCTACAAGCCTCCAACAGTAGCTATGCACAGCCTCAACATTAGATTACCTTAAAATTTCTTCTGCTAGATTAATTAGTCTGCCGCCCTTATTCTCAGTCTCAGGCAAATTCTTTGGACAAGAACAAAATGCAGACAAATTTTCAGCCAGAGCATAACACACATGGTCTGGAGTCCAACTGCCAACGTAGTCTTTCTTTCCAGCGGATACCTCCTGAGCCTGGTCTTTTCCAGCTACCTTGTAGTCAACATTCTGGTCTTCTGAACTTCGACTAGAATCTCTCATCAAGTTCAGCTTATAGCATTCCAGGCTGTTTCTTCAGGTGGAAACTACAAATCATTCCCAAATATTCCTATAGCCAGTTCCAAAGGCTCCTGAACCACATGGTCAGGAGAGTCACACCAAAAACCCCACTCTTGGTATGAAAATCTGTCTCAATTACTTTTCTCACCACTGAGACACAACAGCTAGTACCCACAAGTTAAAGGAGGAGAAGTTTATTTCAGCTCACAGTTCACAGAGGGTTCAGTCCACAATTAACTGGCTCCAAGGCAGGGCAGCATGGTAGAGGGGTATGACAGAGGAGATACAATCCATGGCGGAGGAGGCAGGCAGCAGCAAGCACAGCAACGTGAGCCTCCCTTTCCCTTTTATCCCATCCAATCTACCAGCCTTTTGGAGGTTCCACCTACACCCAGTGTGGGCCTTCCATTATGCACACCCAGAACTATACTAAACTAATCAGCAGAATAATTTAGTACCATACACCCTTTTTTAAAAATTTTATTTTAAAAATAAAACAAGGAAAACACTGACAGCCAACCTTTTACAAAATAGCAAAAGAACAGTATAGACAATACAGAGTTACAAACAAAGTGGTAGGAAATTAACAATGGTTGTTGTATTACATATTGATATCTTCAAAGTGGTTTCTCATGAAAACAGATAGAGACATGCAATATTGATCAATCAAGAACTCACTGACAGTTTCTTTCAGCAAAGAAATAGAAGACAATAGGACAACTATGTTAACTATCCTGTATACACATACATACAAAATTTCTCCTTCTTTCCCTTCTCTTTTCCCACATCCCAATTGCCCTTTAGTGTTTCCCTATCATTTCACAATGTCTATCATACCTCCTAGTTTAAATTAACTCTTTCAGGTTTTACACTAGTGAGACAATGTGGTGCTTGCACATGTAAGTACCATACACCCCTAAGACCACCATCACATACCCTAGATCCAGCCAGGCTGAAATGCCCCACCTATGAGCACAAGAGACTTTGAGGGAATATCTACATACAAGCCATAACATACATACTAATAGAAACTAATAAAAAGGAAGAAAATCTTCATCGTCTGCCGTGGTTAAGGTTCTAGCAGAGCACAACCCTGTATGGAACACTGGCCGGGCCAGGGCCAGGGCCTGGGACACTGACCTTTCAGTCAGTAGCACTACTCCAACTGCATGCAGATTTGCTAAGAAAACACTTAAGAAGACAGGAGATTCCCTGCTTCTTCATCTTTGTTACCTCCCTAATTACTCCACCATCTCCTCTTGTGTACGTCACAACTTCCTAACCCACCTCCCTGCTTCCATTCTTAATGCCCTATAATTCATCCTCCAGACAGCAGCCAGAATGCCCTTAAAACCAGATAATCTCATTGCTTGCTTAAAATCCTCCAGCAGCCTCCTACTCAAAACAAAAACCAAGCTCCTCACCCTGGCCTCCAGGGTTCTGCTCATCTTCTTTACTTCTACTCTTTCCACTGTTCCCCTAAGTCATTCTGTTCCAGCTACACTAGCCTCCTTGACAGGTTCTTGTAGCAAATCAAACTTCCTGCTCAGGCACAGGGCTTTACATGTGCTATCTCATTTTGTCTTCACAACAAAGCCTGCGGCTTAAAAAAATGATAAATCCTAGTTGCACAGTTTATGAGGAGTGGAAAGAGAATTTGTATACAACCAAGTCTCCCTGCTGAGCTGAGCTTTAAAATTGGGGATTTTCTTTTTCTGTCTTTGTGAGACAGGGTCTCACTATGCAATTCAGGCTGGCCTTGAACTTACTTTGTAGCCCAGGTTGGTCTCAAACTAGCAGTGATGCTCCTGCCTCAGTCTCCTGAGAGAGTGCTGGGACTACAGGTGTGCGCCATCGCACCCATCTTAAAATTAGAGATTTAAAGGAGGATCCAAGGGGCTGGGGATTTAGCTCAGTGGCACAGCACCTACCTGGCAAGCGCAAGGTTGTGAGTTCGATTCCCAGTACCGGAAAAACAAACAAACACAAAAAAGGAGGATCCAGTCATTATCCTGACTGACTCCATTTTGCTTCTCTGGCCTGTTTTTTCTCTGGGTCATTTATTTTCAGTTTACCTCAGGTTCCAGGAACAGCAAGACTTACAGGCAGATCATATCATGAGGGAACAAAACTGCCTCCCAAGCAGTAATGATTTCACCAGAGCTAGCAGGACCCCACAGAACTAGACCAACCTGAACTATCTGACCAAGTCTGCTTGTCTACGTATACTTCTTGTTCCCAGATTTTGTCCTTTCCATGTATAATCCTGGAGCTCCTATCAGTATCCTGAAGACAGGGCTTAGGGTATTGGTATCGTCATAGTAATAAATGTCTTAACTAGCTCACCAGCACTCATCTCTGGTTGGATTCTCCACGCAGCAGGGAGCCAAATCTGGTGTGTTGGGACTTTCAGAGTCAGGCTCTGGCCTAGGACTCTGGTGACAAGTACGCAGGCTTAACATTCACATTATGTCCAAACGGCACATCCAAACACTTCCCCTGCACCCACAGAATGAGGCAACCAGGCCTCTCCTAAGGCAAACTGCTCCTCTGACAGCATTCAGTGGAAACAACCCCAACACACACACACCCAAAGTCTGATGCCACACCACCGTCCTGCAATCCTCAAAACACAAGGACCATCTGTGAATTTTGACCTGATGCCTTTTAGCCACAAATCTTTTTGGATCATTTTAAACTAGCAACTATTTAATTACAATTAAAACACAACTATCACAGGAAACGCAAGTTACTTTTATGAATGTTTGGAGCATTATTTCACATTTACGTTAATATCATTATTTTAATATTTCAAAGAGACTTTCTACAACTTATTCTCTCCTGGCTCCATATGCTATAATAACGTAAAGAAATCTGCACCAATTCATCAGATGGCTCCATTTTATAGGAGAACAACGCATATAAGAACTGAGTTTTACATTATGGAGTGGGACTTCTCAGCTCTGCCTGTCAAATGACTTGTTGGTGGAATGCCTCGTTGTAGAACAGGTTTTACTTTATATAAAGCTGAGGTTGATCGAATCAATACCTTTAATTGTTTTAGGTCTCACCTTCTATTTTTATAAAATGGGAATACAATACTTCTTCAGAATGGGCTTGAGGAGTCCGTGAGAACATGCTCCCTGACTACTTGTTACAGTAAATGCTAGTTGGCTCAGTCAGAGGTAGCTACTTTTCAAATCATAATCTAAGGGTGGTCAAATGAAGCTCTCAGTGAAAAATGTTTTCAGTTACCAAGCACTTCCCAACAACAACAAAAACATGAAGACAGCAGTGCTGCTACACCAACTGGAAGTAGTAAGTGTTTGTTACACACTAAAATGGGTCAATCTAGTGGATTAAATCCAGACTTTAAAAAAAAAAAGTTGTTTCCAAGTCCAGCTTTTTATCTTGACTACATAATCCAACCATTACTAACCAGCTTGGGCATTTTATTCGCCCTTGTCATTACTTGTCCCCACCCCTCATGTCATGGTGGTTTCTAGCCAGGGACATTAAGCGGGGATTTTTTCCCCTCCCTCCCTTTTTCTTTCCCTAATGGGTATGAAGTAGTCCAAGCACTTTGATCTTTTATTTCCCACTGGGAATTTAAGCAGGCCTGAGCAACAACTGACTTCCAAAGGTCACTACAACAGGCCTTCAAGTGAAAATAGACTTAATTATGAATCCATAAAACTCAACTCAGTCCAGCTGGGTTTTCAGAAACACATCTGGTTTAAAATTTATTCCTTCAAGTATTATCTTGCTAATTGCGAATGCAGGACACCACTATATCTCTTAATAAAAATCTCCCAAATACTTGAAGTAAATCCAACATTTCATTTATTCAGGCATTCACTCAAATTCTGTGGCTAGAGGACTAAAGGCAGCAGCCCCACATTGTTTCCAGTATCCACCTCCAGGAGAATCTCTTTTTTAAAACGCTTACTGTGATTTTCCAAGTGCATTTACTATTTGGAGGGTACACTCCAGGAAAACCTTCACTGCCAATAAATCCAGATTCTCCAGTAAGAACGCCGCCACATCTGAAAACAGGTCTGGGAAAACAAAAGAAGAAAGGGTACTTAATTTGAAACATGATCTAATAATCCAATGTCAACCTCAGAAAGGTATAACACATCCGTATGGGTAGCAGTTAATTGTGTTTAACAAACGTTTGTGCCAGCGGGGCTTGGTGACCCACCCACTCTTGTATTCCCAGCTACTCCTAGTATGTGGGAGGCTCTGGGTTCAATCTCCAGCGCCGAAATAAATAAATAAACAAACAAATAAACAGATGCTTCGACCAGATAAAGTATCTGAAAACTTGCTAGCTCCTAGAATATTTAAATTATAGCCTCATAAGTCTCCAGATGCTATCATAATTATATATATGCATATATATGTATTTGTGTGTGTGTGTGTGTGTGTGTGTGTGTATATACATGGTATCAAGTCCTTCGTATAGTGTTCAAGTCTAGCAGGAAAATGATAAACGGATCAATTTAACTGGAGAGAGCGGGAGAGAAGGTGAGAGGCCAGGTGAGGATTTCAGACACGGTTTTAAAGACAGGCAGCAACTGGTGAATATAAAAACTTTTTAAATTCCCAGATTTGGAGACATGCCTAGTTCTCTTCCCCTTTTTCTGCAAATCGCACCGAAAAGGGAGGTTCGCGTGGATGAACACGGAAGAAGAGATGCCCAAACTGGACTTCGGGCGCGTCCCAAGCCCAGGTCCCCGCGAAGAGCTGCCAGGCGCGAACTTGGCGCAGCGGCTGCGGTTTCCCTCCAGGTCCGCGTCTCCGGGCAAAGCCTCCGGAGGCAGCGAAGGGCGGGAAGCCGGAGCTCAGGCACGGGGCCCGAGGTTCCCCGCGCGCTCACAGACCGTCGGGCACCGAGCGGCCAGGCGGTCGCAGCCCCGCCACGGGGTGGCCC
>NW_004955508.1:2972101-3057555 GCF_000276665.1 Chinchilla lanigera | reverse complement strand
GACGCCGGGGCCGCCTCCTCTCCTGGGCGGGCGGGCGGCTCACCCCGCGGGAGCCCGGCGGGCGCGGTCCCCAGGCGGCGGTCTGCTTGCGGGGCCGCTTGCAAATAAAACGTATCAGCGCTTGGTGTTTGCTGGAAACCTTGGGGCTCCCCCTCTGTCTCCGTCCAACATCAGATCCCAGCGGGAAAAAGGAAAGCAGAAGGGAAATTATGCCGTATTTTAATTCCTGTTCGTTTTCTCTTACACACACGCACACACACACACACAACACGCGCGCGCGCGCGCGAGTCTCAGTAGATTCTTGTTTTTATTCATGTATGGGCGTGACTAGGGAGAGTAGTTTTTTTGGTGGGTATTTACAATTCACGTTTTCAGGCTTTGTGAGTGAGTTGTCATTAAATGTCAGGTGATCAGGACAGAACCTGGATCATGTCATCTTCAGGATCCCCTATCTTCTCAGTATGGGATTTCTCTGTGATTAGAAGAGTTTTTCTAACAATCGGAAAAAAATTGCTTATAGTACTGTTCAGATTTATTGAGAATTTTTTTTTGTTGTTGTTTTCCGGTACTGGGAATCGAACTCACAACCTTGCACTTGCCAGGCAGGCACTGTGCCGCTGAGCTAAATCCCCAGCCCCCTATTGAGAATTTTTAAAGAACAGCTCTAGTCTTGCGGAATCTAGGCTTGCCTTAATTTTATTATAGAAAAAAAAGTTTTAAACCTTTATTTTGTTAAGTGCACCTCAGAAGCCAGGGATTAATAAAGAAAAGCAACCAGAATAGAAGGAATTCACTGAAAATTTGGATTACCACCCCTTGGCTATATAACTTAATTTGTGTTGTTGTTGTTTTTGTTTTTCGTTTTTCTTCCAATACCAGGAATTGAACTCATGACCTTGTACTTGCCAGGCAGGCGCTTTGTCGCTGAGCTAAATCCCCAGCCCCGTAACTTAATTTTGATGTCTCATTTGTATTATTTTTTCTAAATTAATTTCAGCTTTCTAAGCAAAAAAAATTAAAGTACTGCTTATCAAGAATTTACATCTAAAAATGAGCTTTTAATGTTAAGAATATAAACATTTCAGAGTAAAAAATAAGTAAAACTGGGTACAATCTGAGTTTTAGTAGTGGGAAAAGCCAAGAGCCTATAATAGGAACCAGAACTTCCCAGCAGAGTTTGGATTATTTTACCACTTCTTAAAAAGTGAAGGAAAAAACCCCAAACACCATGAACTGCAACTTTCTAAAAGTGCCCTAAGGGCACCACACCCTGTATGACATTTTTAAAGAAAGGGATTACAGAATTTGGCAAACTACATTATACCCTCAACCTTAACTCAATAAAAAATTTATTTAAAACAGCATAGAGGAAAATAATTTATTTTGCATACATTTCAAGAATACACTATACAATAAGTGTTTTAGATGATATTTTATTAAAAAGTCATAGTTTGAAATTATAAAGTGAAACTATTGCTCAGTTCACTTTCTGGTAATCTTTTGGAATCCTCACAGCCAGAAAATATTTCATTTTTAGAATTAAGTTTTCAGAATAAAAAAAAAAACGCTCAGTGTGCCTAAATACATAGAAAACTGAACATAAACAGGCAATAGTATTTGCTTAATTTACAGACTGACAACTGTGTTCATATTCACACTAAAGAAGGTTCTAACACTGATCATTCGGTTGTTGAGATTCATAAGAAAGACACTGATTGATTATACCCTGTGATTTTTAAAAATTTACTAGTACTCACATTATTTGCTCTTAAAAACACATATTTGACTTGGAACTAAAGTTCTGACCAAAATTATAGACATTAAATGTCCTGAGAAGTTTAATGTGTTAAATTTGAAGCAAACCCCAGAGAATTATGAAGGTGTGCGTAGGTGAATCTCTGTAAGACCCATTGGTAGACTTTTGTGGTGCAGGATTATTACATTGGACAGGGAGCTACAGAAATCCAGGTAGTGGGAAAGAGGAGAGGAAGAGAGGGCCAAAACCCTGCAGGTAGATTCTTGGTAGGAAAGCAATGAAGTGATCCTTGTTATCCAAAGTATCTGTTGTCCAGCCTTTGCAGTTGCTGGGTTGCAAGAAAACCAAAGTCATGGGAACTTGAAAATATTCAGTACTGAAGTGACCACTTGTAAAATTAGGCCCCACTCAAGCATTCTTTGCTGCATAATATTAGTATCTAGCTGGGCCTGCTGTGTCAGCATCTTTGCCCGTATGTCTTTGCTTAATTTATCAACCTTACACATTTGAAAATGCAGTGTAAATCCAATGTGCAGTTATTCCACAGTGTGGGATTGAGCTTGTAAAAGATCCAGAATTTCATAAAATGGATGTAAGTGATGTCAAAAGGGAGGACGATGGTAGGATTTTGTTTGGTTGCTTTATTTGTTTGTTTGTTTTATAAATGAAGATTTGATTGAGTGAGCAGCTGAAAAAAAAAAAACTGAAGAATGATGCTGGCCAAATATCACTTCATACAGAACGACCCAGTGCTTTTTCAGGGCTAAGGACTGAACCCAGGACCTCAGTTCATCCTAAGCATTTGCACTGCTACTGAGCTGTAGTCCCAGCCAACAAAAGAATGGTTTCGAGTACCAAGGTCTTAAAGAGGAACCCTCAGGAAAAACAGAACCTTGCAATACTTTTCCAAACGTGATTGTCTTATAATAACTGTTAGTGACATAGGATAGAATTCTATTAGGCAGAAAGGATAGCAGGCACAAAATGGAGTAAGGAAGCTCCAGATGGAGTCTGGTGAATCATGACCCTCCAGACATCATACAAAAACTTCTGTCAGGTTTACGTTGGTTGTCTGGGACCCCCCAAAGCATGATCAGGTAGGCCATTGGCTCAAGGGTGCATAGGCACTGCGTAACACTTCACAGATTAGACCCTAAAAAGTATGTAGTTTCCTCTAGGGTAGAGGTAATATTGCTTACACAGTGGCCTAAGCTCACTCTTAATCCCTTTAAAAGCCCTTGGACAGAGAGCCTTCCTGGGCATTCTACTCAGAAGCCCCTCCTGGCTAGCAGGAGCTTTACTTTCTTGCCTGTATAGCTTTTACTTTCTTGCCTTTATAGCTTGTAAATAAATTTGCTTATACCCTAACTTCTTTGTTCATGGTTTCATTCTTCATCACCATGGGACCTGACCCCAGCATATTTGGGGACATGTCCAATATTCTAAAAAGAAGCTAGTAAAGTCTATGCTTTCTTATAGTCTTTGCTTTCATTTTATAGCTTTCTGCTCAATACAGTATCAGGACCCATTGACCAATTACAAATGATTAACATGGTTGCTGATCTTGAGTTCTTGGGGGACAGGTTTCACTGATACTGGCTTAGGTGAAAGAAAAAGATGCTGGGGTCCCTGTAGGCTTCTGAGAGCAGCCCCCTAGTGTCCTGGAGACCTCCCACTAGGCCTGTCCTCTTAAATGTTCTACCACTTTCTAATAGTGCCATAGGCTGAAGATGAAGGCCTTCATCTTCACTTTAACACATAGGTACCTGGGGGACTTTTCAGACCCAGTCTATAGCAGTCATCTGTGTTAGGCTATGAAGGTGAAAAGTGAAAAGAGGGTTGTTTGTGTTTGTGTTTTTCTCTGTGCTTTCATCAGGAAAGCTATGTTTACAAAGTTCACATTAATACATTCTTTGTTCATTATGGAATTAGCACATAGTTTCAGAAATAATCAAAATTCTGATGCATACAAAATTAATTTAATTTTTTAACTTTCAGTTTTATTTTTTAAGATAAAGATCCTATGTAATTTTAAGATATCTTCTATAAAATATTTGGAGGCTATTTCATGATATAAGTGGGGGTTTGGGGTCCAATTAACCTGGCATATGAATTAATCCAGGAAAGTGCCTGAGCACTGACCCGGGGCTGTGCATCAGGCTGGGCGGGAGAGGGTGGAAGAGGAGCTCACTATTCTGAGCTGCATCCAGAGCTCAGATGCGTTTTATGCTTCCTTGAATGTGACACTGCCAAAAGTGCACCACAATAGGTCTCTAGGTCTATAAATATCCGGGCAGCAATTAGTGTGGAAATTCTTTTGTACAGCCCAAGTTGCTGACAATACAATCTTCATGATGTTTCCATAATATCTGTAGTTCTTCAGAACTATTAAATTAGGATTTCCCACTTTCTTTTATCTGGGGAAATATAGTAGTATGGAGGTATGGTTTTAATGCTATAGTGATGGAGATACCTTCCCTAAATTAAGCTTTTTTAGTTGTTTTTTTGTTGATTCTGGGAATTGAACTCAGGGCCTTGTATGTGGTAGGCAAGCACTGTATCACTGAGATATATTCCTGGCTCTGAGTTCAGCTTATTGAATATGGTAAAAATTTGGGAGTTTTCTGTGATCTTTGAGTTCTGTGTACAGATCCAATCAATAGATACTCTCGCATTTCTTTAATTTTAGAATTGAAACTAGCTAGATTTTACCTAGATATTTGTAAGAACACATTAGGAAGAAAAAAGACTTTCCTTGTATCCTTCCTGCAGTCTCTGCCAAAAATGTGATGTTGGAAAGGAATTTTATTGATCAGCCTTCTTGGTTACAGACAAGTCCACTTAGACTTGGATTTTATTTGTTTGTTTTTATGGTGCTGGGGATCAAACCCAGGGCCTTGTGCACACATGGCAAGAACTCTACCACTGAGCCATATCCTCAGCCCATTTAGACTTGCATTTTAAACTAGAAATTAGTTCACATTATCGTTAAGAGAATTGCAGAAACAGACTCAAGGCTCATTTTTCTAGAATAATGGCCAAAACCCTGCCTCAGAAGTGACCTGGTGAGAAATCTGTTGTCATCGCTGCACTAAATGCAGATGGTCTAATTTACTGCAGTCACCACTGCAATGAGTACTTCAAGGGTGTTTCTGGCCCAGAACATCTTACCTTGCAAAACTCCTGCCCCAAAGAGCAGGTACTTCTCCTGTCCCCTACAGAATGCAAACTCATCAAACTCGTGTTAGCTCGTGTTAACCTTTTTTTTAAAATCAAAGTTCCTGTGCGTACATATGATGGGTACCGTCCGTACCATATTGCCTGCATCTTAGAAGAGGTTGGGAATTCAGCTCTGTGTGGGGGATGAGGATGACAGATCGTAGAAATTTCCTCAAATACTAAAGGCTACTCAAAATAATGGGCAGACAGAAGTGTGATTAATGTACACAACAGAGATCTACAAACTTCAAGCAGCCCGTTTCCTTGTGCCTCCTTGCTGAGAAAAGCAGCCTCGTGGGGTCTTAATGGATAATGTGCTGGAGATGACACCATGTGTTGAGTGAAACCAGCTCTCATGACCTTGGAAGTTGGCCTAGGTCAGAGATTTTTTTTGAGTCAAAGGTGACCACGTGAAACCTGACCACACTGAATGTAAAGGAGTCAGTTGCTTCCTTCTGGTTTGCAATAAAACCATGTCCTCCATCAGGAGTCACCATTGTCACCATCATTATGCAGCTGTGACACCTTTAACTTTACTGAGCCTTTACGAGATATCAGAAACTGTGCTACGTGCTGTATAATAGTTTGTTGAATTCTCTGAAGTCTGTGAGGAACAATAACATCATTCTGAGATTTATAGAGGCTTACACCTAAGCTAAGACCTAGAACATGTAAGTGAAACTCTGTGAGTTGAACCCAGGCTGACTGGAAAACTCGAGCTTTTAATCAATACTGCACATCTGTTCACCAGAGCGTCTCTTGGGCCACACAAACACACACAGCACAGATAGATGGTGAGTGTGTTGAAGTGGTTCAGGCTGTTTACCTACTCCAGATCCTCCTTGGGTAGCTGCCCTGCTTGTGCCTTTGGCTTCTGTGAACACTGAACTCTATCCACTGCTCTTCTGGCGCCAATAAACCCAAGGTCACCGAGAAAATGTAACCGAGAACTGAATGAGGGGGCTCTCCAGGGTCTTTTCTACTGGAGATACTGGGAAGAAGGATCTCTTTTTCTCTTTCTTCCCCTGGCAAAGCAGGACCAAGCCTGAGGTGAGTGTTTCAGACCAAAAGGCTACTTGCCTTCCATGTGGAGCTGGAGCTCCAAGATTTGGCAAAAGTTTAAAACTCAGAGTTCTACCAATAAGTACAGAGACCTTGGGCATGAGATTCAAAACTACTTAGACCCTAACAAAAAAAATCTCCAAAACTTCAGCTTGTGGACAGTTGATGGTAATAAGGGCCATGAAGTAAGGATTACAATTAAGGACAGCAAATCAAACAAACATTCCTCAGAACTGTTTTATTATGTTGACTTGTGAGGATGAAACTGCCTGTAAGAGTGATCAGCATCAACTGTAAGTAATAAATATCTTGTTATTTGCTAGGTGCACTCACTATATTTAAATACTCTCATCTGGTAGATAGACACATTTAGCCAGTTGAGTACGTTTTGCAGCTAACTCACTCGGTGTCTCACAGGATTCAGTATTACTTACCCTCATGAACCATGGCAAGCTGACATCTGTCTGCAAGGATGGAGTATAATAGGGCCAAATGAGGGAGGGTCCAGACCCCAAAGATAAGCCATCTGAACTGGTGGTGATGAGCCAGGAATCTGGAGCATGCAAGAAATATTTGGCGTATAGGAGGCTATCAGTCTAAATCCCTTTTCCCAGATGATTTTGGGGTGTCTGTGTCCTCTTAGAAGCTTGTGGCAAGAGTTAGGTATCAGCACCCGAGCCCTAACCCATACCAAAGAACAAAAACTAAAACTCTCTTTTAAACTATGTAGGCTTTCATCTTCGGTGACCATCTTTTGTGCTTGTTTTTTTATTTGTTTTTGTGGTTCTAAGGGTTGAACCCAGAGACTTTGCACTGAGCTGCATCTTCCGCCTATTTTTAAATTTTGAGGCAGGGTCTCACTAAGTTGCCCAGGCTGGGCTTGATCTTTCAATCTCCCTGCCTCAGCCTCCCAGAGTACTGGAGTTACAGGTGTATTTGTTCATTTTTTAAAGTAAAAATGTCACAGATTATAAAAGAAATACCTGCTCATTATATAAAATCCAGAAAATATTTTTAAAATGGGGAAAAGTCATCTACAACTTTACCACCCAAACACAAGTTCCTATTCATTCTTCTTTTCCAATGTCTCTTCTAGAACAAAGTTGTACCTAGAAATTTGAAGTTTGTTTTAATTCAAATTCTCCCTGCTTCTTTGCTTTTGGAAAGGTTACCAATAAAAAAGACTGATGGTAATGGTTTTAGTGTCAACATCACTGAAATTAGAGACACTTACAAGGATGACTTTCTGAGAAGAATGAGAGCAGATCCATTCCTCTTAATCCCACACACAAGTAAGCTCCTGTTTGCTCATTTATCTTCTAAACTCCCATTTGGAGAACGCCATTCTAATCATGGCCACAGTTAAGAACCTACCTCAACTCACATAACTCTTTAACTGTTACTCAAGAGAGAGATTAAGTCATTGCTCATTAAACACCTAGAATAGAAGAGTTTGAATTTCTCGTTTGAGTCTAGTTTGTTATGTTGCAGGATTGCTTAAGGGTTATTACTTATGAAAAAATGAGATAAATACCTGCAAGTCACATTAGTCCAATAAATGTTACATGCGAACAAAGGGATTAGAACTAAGGGATGGAGTCATTAAAAAATTCTTTAGAATTTTGAGTTAAAAGAGAACTAACTTCAAAATTTAAACACACACACACACATACATATATATGTTTGTATTTACAAATTTATATTTGTATTTATAAATATATATATTTACAATACTCATAAATATACATGATTATGGACATAGTACTAAATCCACAATATTAATAAAACTAGCTTACCCAGGCATGGTGGCACACACCTAATAGTGCACACCTGTAATCCCAGCGCTGAGGCAGGAGGATCCTTGCAAGTTCGTGACCAGCCTGGGCTATAAAGTGAGCTAAAGGCCAGCCTGAACTACATGGCGAGACCTTGTCTCAAAAAAACCAAAAATAAAAATAAATAAATAAAACTGGCTTAAAGTACGTGCCCTGAGTCCTTTGCTTTCATTTTATAGAAAACATCTTATAGTCCTATAAAGGCATTTGAAATAATCCTCAGCAAAAATTTCATTTTTCCTAAGCAACAAGTAGAACCCTGAATATGCATTTTTTCTACTAAGACAATTGCAAATTCTAAATAAAACCAAAATGCTCAAATATCAGCATGTATTTATTGTGGGTATTAAGTGGCTATGAATTTTTAAAACTCAGTATGAGACCTATCCCTGATTGATTGAATTTAATAGAATTACAGCTCTTCATTGAGTCCAGAGCCTTTTCTTAGGAACTTGCAATTAATGCTTCATAGCTGGGGGCTATTCGCTGGATGCTAATGACAGGAGCCCAAAGGACTAACTGCGCAAAGGGGAAATCTTAGCAGTGGAACCGCTGCCTCTGTGCCTGGAGCCTGGAGCTGTCTGTTTTCTCAGCGGGTAATATTTCCACTGGCAGTGTCTGGAGAACTTCTGGTTGTTTCTTTTTCCCTGTACTGCTGTGGTATATGGAGGTGTTATTTATACACATTGAGTATTTTGAGAGAAATACTAGACATATCAGTATATTTCTCCCTACATATTATCATTTTTGCAAGCATAAATAGGGGAGCATGTTGTATCCCAGACAGTGCTGGAAACACACTAACAAATTTTCACTCTTTGGAAGTCTTGTCCCTGAATTCCAGGATGACTACTTATTTCTGCCTGAATAGTTGCCCTTCTAATGCTACAGTATGTTTTTAAATTAAACTTTCACTAACATTTGATTAGATTTTCAGTCCCAGTGAATCTAAGGATCTTTCCTTCTTCCTGTCCCTCTCCCTTCTTTCCTTCCCTTCTCACCTGTTTTCCTTCTTTAAGTTATTGAGAGCGTCCTCTACACCAAATGCTGTATTAGGCCCTGGAGATACAGTACTGGAGGGAACAGAAGCCAGTCCTGCCCTCTCCGCAGAGAATGCCCTTTATAGTTATTTCTTCAATTAATTAGTCTCATTCATTTCGTACGGTGTTGGTTTGGTGCCTCTGAGAAGCAGATACCAATATGGAATTAGATGTCCGAGAGCTATTGTTACCAAAGGTTAAGTTCCATGCTACCTATCTCTCCTCCAGCAACATGGGAGACTACGTGGTAGAAAGATGGAGCCGGGTGTGGTGGTGAATGCCTGTAATTTCTGCATTTGGAAGGCTGAGGCAAGAAGATTGTTGCCAGTTTGAGGCTAGCCTGCATTACACAGTGTCTTCCAGGCCAGACTGAAGTACGAAGTGAAACCTTGTCTCAAAAAATAAAAAACAAAAAACAAATAAAGAAAGGAAAGAAAAGAAAAAGAAAAAAAGTGTTTATTCAAACCTAGCTGCATGGGCCTGGTTTGATGGGCCTCTTATGGCCTTAAATCTCTATCTCCCCATGTTCAGGTATACAAGGGCCTTTACGTGAGGAAGAGTGGGTGTTTCAGTTACTTTTCTCATTGCTGAGATAAAATACCTGACACCCAAAGTTAAAGGAGCAAAGGTTTATTTAGCTCACAGTTTGTAGAGGTTTCAGTCCATGATTGGCTGGCTCCAAGGCAGAGTGCCTTGGCAGATAGGCATTGCAGAGGAGAAACATTTCATGCTGGGCAGAAGGTAGCAAAGCAAGCAAGGGACCTTCACAGGTTTTTTTTCTGTCCCTTTTATATTCTGCCTAGGCTACCAGGATTAGTGGTAGTGGTGCCAAATCAATCAGACTGATTTAGTAATTACCCACCCTCAGTCCTAGCGCCCTTAGTCCTAACATTTCACTAGGAGTCAGTCACACTTTAGATTCAGCTGTTGTGGCAAACACACTTATTTAATTGAGTCACCTGCAGAGGCCAGATTCAGAGACAAGTTTATTGGGGGCCAGTGGTGGACACTCAGTACATGACTGAGCACCGACCCCAAAGGGCAGGAGGGAGAATAGTTATACAGTTCTAGTTCCGGGTCTAGAGGGGCTGGTGCTGATATGATTTAGTGCAGCTACAAAAATACTACAAACCATGGGTTTAGCTTGAGACAAAGGAACAAAGATGTTTGACATATTACATATGGGACAAGTGGTCTTATGACAAAGCATGGGGTGGTATTGGGTTAGGTAACTATGACAATATTTACAAGAAACAAACTTAAGGAAACAGAAATTTAAGCTTTAAAATGGCACTAGAACACAAAACAGCATTGGTTTAGTTTCTTTTTTCCATATCACAGCCACTTCTGAAAAAGCGGCACCTGTGACAGCACTGGACTTTGAAGGGACATCTAGACACAAGCCATTACAGGAGGAAAAAGTACAATGAGACAATAGACAAGGAAATTCCCACACTGTTTCATACTCAGCTGTTCCCTTGTCTAAATGAACAGGACCTCAACTTCCTGGGGTCAATATCTGCCTATTCTTTTCAGATGGATTGGCTATTTTTCTGAAAGAAGCATTACTTTTCTGTCCATCTGAGCTGAGTAGAGGGAGTCACACTTTATAGTCTCAACATGAGGAAGTTGAAGAAGCAACCTATCTATTTTAAAAAATTCTAATTTTTAAGGATCATTCTCAACCCCTTGTTTACAAGACAGTGGGGGAAATGCCAAGGCAGGTTAAAGGCAAGAGCAACCATGAGCAAGTGGGAAACGTCAGACTGCAAGCAGCTCTAAGCACTGTGAGAGAAGTTAGGGAAAGAGGAGAGAGAGGGCTGGAAGAGATTTGAACCATAGAACTACCCTGTAGAGGAGACATGGGTTGGGCAGCCATGGCCTTACTCCTGTATCTCTACCTCAATCTGTCATTGGCTGAGAGCAGCTTGGTTATGTATGATGCCACAGAGCCTGCCAGCTAGTGACAGTTCTTATTACAGATTTTCTCTTGGGGGGAAACCTATGTAGTGCACTCCTATGGCTGCAATATGGGCGGATTAAGAGTTTTATCTTCAGAGGCAACTTTATTTGCAAGACCTCAGTGCAAGAGGGAGGAGGGTAGGAGTTGGAGAAACACTTCATATCTGCCCCTATGTAAGGACTGCAGATGTCAGAACTTTACGGCACTCCCACCAGCGCATATAAGTGTGCTTCCCAGTTTTCTTGAGGGAGCCACTATGTTATGTGCTTTCAATACTTTTTTGAAAGTGTATGTGGGGTTGTTTATAATGGTGCATGTCTCAGGGTGCCTAAGGCTTCAAATCCTTCTTTCATTCTTGTCATGCAACAGACACCTACCAGCAGGCCGGTATAGGATTAGAGGCAGAACAGGCATCCTACATCACCCACCTCCTCAAGATGTTCATCTCACATTCATCTTGGATGCAGAAACCTAAGGGCACCTTTGGGTTATGTTTCCCATTTTCTTAA
The DNA here is from genome assembly GCF_000276665.1 of Chinchilla lanigera. NCBI lineage: Eukaryota > Metazoa > Chordata > Mammalia > Rodentia > Chinchillidae > Chinchilla > Chinchilla lanigera. The sequence continues at coordinate 3,046,171 of NW_004955508.1, read as the reverse complement.
AGAAATAGAAAATTGAAAAAGACTCAACACCTCTCTATACTACCAGTGATAACAAAAGACTTGCAGCAAAGGGAAAAAAAGACCAAGCATCTCAATCTGTTTGGACTTCTCCTCCTCCTCCTCCTTCTTTTTTTGTATGGGAATAGGACTCAGGACCTTGTGCTTGCCAGGCAGGCACTGTACCACTGAGCTATATCCCCAGCCCTGTTTGGATTTCTATAACACAAATACTATAAACTGTAGTGGCTTATAAACAGCAAACATATAGTTCCAGAGGCTAGGAAGTACAAGATCAAGGTGCTAACAGATTCTATATCTGCTGAGTGTCCAGTTCTCATAGATGACACCTTCTCACTCTGTCCTCACATCATGGAAGATGCGAGGCAGTTCTCTGGGCACTAATCCTACTCACGAGGCTCCCTTATCATGATCTAACCACTTCCTAAGGGCCTGCCTCCTAATACCAACACTTGAGGAGGATTTTCACATACGAATTTTGAAGGAGACATGAATATTCAGACCATATCACTGAGCAAGAAAAAGGAATTTAGAAAGAAAAACTATAAAGCTAAGCAGTCGTCTCTAGAACATTTATAACCCTACTGCACTTAATTGAACCTTTTTCCAGGTTGCTATCTGTGTTACTTAAGCTTCTCATTGCTGAGACAAAATACCTGACATCCAAAGTTAAAGGAGGAAAGGTTTATTGCAGTCCACACTTTATAGAGGTTTCAGTTTATAGTTGTATGGCTCCAAGGCAGGGTGGCAGGCAAAGGAGAAACAGTTCATGGCAGGCAGAAGGCAGCAAAGCAGCTGAGTAGTAAAGAAGCAGCAGCAGCAGCAGCAGTAACAGAAACACCACCTTCCATCTTTCCCTTAGTATGACATTTAGGCTACCTACTTTTTGAGCTGTGCTACCCATATGCGGGGTGTGGCACCCTTAATCCCAGAATCATACAATTTAATCCCAGAATCACATGCCCTAGATCCAGCCACATCCCAAAAGCCCCACCTATGACCACATGAAGCTTTGGGGGTTCATCTAGATACAAGCCATGACACCATCTCATCAAAGATAACTCTAGTAGATCAAAAACTTAGGCAGATTAAGTATTTCAGCCACCAACATACTAAGCAAGTAACCCTCCATCTGCAAATTATTACCACCAAGAAAACTGGGAAATAGCAAAACCAACAATCAACCAAACTTTTTAGGTCATCAAAAAGGAAAGAATAAGTGTCCAAGTGGGTGAAGATCTGGTGGCTAGACTTTCTGTTTTTAATCTTTGCAAAAAAAACACCAGAGAAACAAAAGAAACTTTCTCCTTGGCTTCCAAAAATGGAAATTCAAGAATATTGGACATAATAGTAGCCAAGAAGGTGATCAGATCCTCTTTAATTGTTCACAGTTTTTCCTGAGGATGTATCGCCATCCCTCCAAAATATTAGCTCTATTGTATAGTTAATTTTGAAACATAACTAATATTCCTTTCACACTCTTCTAAGAAACAGTAAATTATGACATTTAGTATAATTTAGCTAATTACCTAGATCTGTGCTACCTAGTACGGTAGCCATTTGCCTTATGTGGCTATTTAATTTAAATGAAATTGATATCAAAGAAAATGAAGTAAAGTTTTAAATTTTAAATTTATGCTAGCTACATCCTGAGTGTCCAAGAGCCACAAATATGGTATTGGTGACTGCTCATTAAATGGTTGATTAAGTTAATTTATTTAACTAATCTTTACATTAGCAAATAAGCTTTCATTCATTTTATCAATTCGATAGCATGCATAAATCTTAAAGGTCTAGGTGGCATAAAATTGAACTCTTCTCCCTTAGAGCTGAAGCTAAACTCTTTCAAGTTCCAGAGAGCAGAAAGGCTAATCTTGCCAATTAAATCTAAATGGAATCACTTTAAATTGTCTTAGTTTATTTTGGGTAATTACTCAGGCAATTCAGTGGTGGTGAGTTGATGTATTTCCTTTCTCTTCCTCTTCCCCAAGGGGTGATCTCATCTATTCATTCATCAAATACTAGTTGAGTTCTTACTACATATCAGCGGCTATAGTAGGCACACGGGGCATGGTTGTAAATAAGACAAAGTGCTTGCGCTTGTGAAGTATATGTCCGGGTAGGGAGAATCAACAATAAGGAAACTGAGAAATAAATAACTTGAAAAATAGCTACAGATCTCAGAGCTGTACAGAGAAAGAAAACAATGTAGCATGGTAGAAAGGTCTAAGTGAGCAGGGAATCTTTACTGCAGTGGTATTTGAGCCAAGAACTGAGGGATGAGAAAAAACTAACCTTGAGAACGGAAAAAGAGCCCTTCAGGTGAAGAGAACAGAGTGCAAAAACTCACGGGTGGGAAAGAGCTGGGTTCACAGTTCCCAAACGCTTCCCTTGCCTCCAGCAACAGCACAAAGCATCCCACATCTCCCCCTAGACTTAGAGCACTTGGACAACTAGAAAAGTTCAGAAAAGAGAAATTTTGATATTATCTTGAAATTATTTCACACAAGAATAAAATTTCTCTGATGAACTTGTATATTTCTTCCTTTTTATATATATTTTTTCTTCATCTTTTTGAGACAGGGTCTCCCTATGCAGTTCATGCTGGCCTTGAGCTCACTTTGTAGCCCAGGCTGGCCTCAAATTCACAACGATCCTCCTGCCTCAGCCTCCCAAGTGCTGGGATTACAGACATGTGCCACCACACCCCCTTTTATATTCTTTACATTACTTATACTTAGTTTTTAGCAGAAAAATGGAAATGGTTTTAGGAATGTCTAAATAGAGCTTAATAAAACATAATTTGAAGTACCAGACAAGATGACCCTTTTTCTGTGGGAGGGGCATTATTTTTCTTTCAAGACCACACTGTTTGCTTGTTATTTTATTCTATTTTGCTTGTTATTCTTGCCTCACTTCAATGTTTGAACAAGACAATACATATCACAACGGCTTTTTAGAACCTTCTTTATGTTAATGTGATTTTTAAAATGTGTGTATCATAAGTAAAATAAATCTAATGTAGGCTAACATTCCCTATGTTTTTTAAATCCAACCATTTACCCATTTGTCTATCCGTCCAGCCACCCCCACTATAAGTAGATTTAACTGAACACCCAGAAACGGAGACCTTCCTCACTGAATCCCTTCTGGTTCCTTCAACTTTTGCTTACTTCCTGTCCTTCAGAATCCCCACAGCTCTGTCCACACTGTGCAGTTGAGTGCTGTATAATGCGTTAATGTGTATCACCCATTTCTGACCATTATAAAGGTGGCAAAAGGATGGGTCTTATTTTGCTAATGAAGAAGCCAAGTCTCAGGGTGTTGCCGTGAGAGCGGTCTGTTTTTCTACTAAGTATCCGCCTACCCAGTTTATTAAACGAACACATTTTACCCAGAAAACCATCCTTGTGCATTTTCCCAAAAGAATTAAAAATGTGCATCTACACAAACATGTACACAGTTGCTTATTGTAGCTTTATTCATAATAGTTAAAATTTGAAATATCCCATCAATAGGAGTGTAGGTAAACAAAACTGTGGTGTATGTATGCAGTGGCACACTATTCAGCAACAAAAAGGAATGAACACCTAATAAATGCAAGAATAAAGATAAGTCTAAAAAACATCACATTGAGCAAAAGAGGCCAAGCCTGAGAGAATACTCACTAGGATTTCACATTTATGTTGGACCAGAAATGGGGTGAGTATAAATTGCAAAGATGCAACAAGGAGCATGGGGGGGTGATGGAAATGTTCGAAATCTTAGTTGTGGTCAAGGTTAGACTGGTGTATACTTTTGCCCAAATCCATTGAACTGTATACTCAAAATAGTTATATTTTATTGCATATAATTTGTATCTCAATAAGAAAATTAAAAATTTTATTATTTACAGTTTGGCACCAGAGTGCTTTGGGCCTCAGCTGAAAAATTTAGACCTTCTGTTATAGAGAGCAGAGAATGATGGAAAGTTTGGTTCTCTGTTAAAATTATGGTTTATTTGCCCTATTTTTTTTATTATAAAGCAATGTGTATTCATTGTAGATAGCAAATAAATTAATAAAATAAAATAAATGAGCTACTTAATTTTGTAAATTATAGAAAAGTAAAAAGAAGGAAATATAAACATCGTATTCAAAGGTTATCCTAGGAGAGAGTTTTAAAATTGTTAAATACTTTGTGGTATTTTTATTGAGACTTTACATAACATATATTTGTTATTTTAATACTAGTAAAGTTTGTAAGTGCATTGAGAAGAAAATGTCCATATACACATATATATGTGTATAACCATGTTATGATTGATACATTGTGTCAACTTGGGGAGTCTAGAGGTTTGGCTAAGTGACTCAGCAGGGAGCCAGGGTGCTTACTTTGTATACATCCTGAGCCTATGGAAGAGGAGGGCATGGAGATTATGTGAGAGCTACATGCCCCGTAGATGGGGGTAGCCTGTTTACAATGGAAGGGAGAGAAAGAGGCTACTTGCCGCCATTCCTCCCTTTTGCTCTTGTTTTTGCTGTGTTCTGCCACCATGAAAGTTTACCCTCTGCCATGTGCTACTCTGCCTCGGAGCCAGCCAAGCATGGACTGAAACCTCCACAAACTGTAAGCTGAATAAACTGTTCCTTCCTTAATTCTGGGTGTTGGGTGTTTTGTCTCAGCAACTAGAAAATAGTAACTAAGACAAAGCATATACATACTATATGAAATACACAGAGTCTACCAAAAAATGTATGCACTCTTCAGGGAAAGAAAAATAGTGTGATATTTTTTCAACAGATGGTGTCACCCTGATATGGGGGACCCTAGAGGATGTCATATTGCAGAAAATCCACTATACTGCCAGCCCTTAGAGAAGAAATTGAAACTGCATGTGCAGCAATCAGTCTCAGACCAAGATTACCCAAGCAGCAGTTCGCTGTACTAATAAACACCTGGAAACTCATGACCACCATTTTGAGCACTTCTTGTAATTGTGGAAGCCAAAGGTAACTTGTATTGATTTCATGATGTCTCAATACATTTAATATTAAAATATCTGTACAAGTTTTTCTTTTCCTGAAGTGTGTGTACATATTTTGGCAGGCTCTGTAGATAGATGCTGGATAGATACATAGATAGATAGATAAATTATATTTTTCCTATCTGTATAGCAAAGGTCATGAAGATATATGAAACTGTACATAATCAGAAAGTTCCAGAGAAAGAAGAGAATGAACAGGTCTTAGTGTTGAGGAGGACCTGCAGTCATCAGGCAGAAAGAAGACTCTGCAGAAAGGGTGGGCTGCTGAATAAACCTGACGCTTGGCTCCTGGGAGATGAAGACTGTGGGTGCTCCTGCTAATCAGGAGACTCCAGTGAAGTGTGGTAAGATGTGAAAAACTGGGATGGCACTGCTTGTGACCTGGTCTTGGTAAGCACAGCGGCAGAGAAGGGAGGAGCTGGTGGTAGAGGAGGAAAAGAGAGAATGTGGGTCGCATGTTAGGACTGAGGCTTCTGAGATCCATGGGGCCTCTCAAGACTGTGGCTGCTTGTGGGCTCCCTGTGGGGATGAAGTGAAAACCGTCCTGACCTGTGGACCCAGCACAGACTGCTTCCAGGTGAGATGAGCAGAAATCGGTCCTCTTGGAGAGTCCGAGTTGGTGCCAGTCATTTGGAGCTGTGCGGTGTTGAACTGCTCCACACTTGGGTACAGCAGTTCTGACGCTGAAATGAGGTTTGTTGTCAGCTCCTTTTTTTTTTTTTTTTTTGTAAGTACAATGTGTTAGTTACTTTTCTCTCATTGCTGAGACAAAATACCCGACACCCAGAATTAAGGAAGGAAAGGTTTATTCGGCTCATCGTTTGTGGCAGTTTCTGTCCATACTCGGCTGGCTCCAAGGCAGAGTGGCACATGGCAGAGGGTAACAGCTCATGGCAGCAGAAGGCAGCAAAAGCAACAAGAGCACAAGGGAGGAGCAGCAGAGAGCAGCCTCTTTCCCTCCCTTACATTGTATGCAAACTATCCTCTCCAGAGCAGGTGTTGCACTCACACCCATAATCCCAGCATTGGATGATGAATCAATCATAAATTCTAGAAGCTGCCCCATGACTGCAAGAGGCTTTGGGGGACATCCAGACACAAACCATAACGAACGATGTCCATATTATCCTCCACAGTGATTCAGGCCACAGTCACGAGAGCTTCATACTTTTAGCCACGGTGATTTCTTCATTTGGCTGTTGCCGCCACACAGCCCCTGGGATGCGCAGACCTTTCCCAAGAGTGGCAATCTCTTTTCCTCCGAAACTGACACCTGAGAATCTGTAGGGTTGAAACTGCTGTCACCATCTTCATATACTGGAGCCATCTCCATGTAGGTGACAGAGAAAGGGAAACCAAAGCCTGCAGGCAGTCTTAGGCCCCGAAGCCAGCCAGAACTGACATGTTTATTCTTGGGCTTTTTGTCCCTCAGTTCTCCAATAAATTCACTGTTACTTAAATCAGCGGGGTCGGGTTTTCTTTTACATGTGCCTGATATGGCGAGCTCTTGCTGTTTCCGCTGCCTGGAATTCTCCTACCCAACTACACCTCTGCCCCCTGGCAAATAACATTTTTTGTGTCAGTCCACTTCGTGTTTCTAAAAAAATTTAATAAACCGGAAGCAATTAAATGCAAAGAGAAAAGATTTATTTAGCTCACCGCTCTGGAGATTCCAGGTGAAGATCCAGTGATCTCGTGGCTTTGTGCTGCTGGTGAGGGCAGCACGTCATGGAGGGAATCTACTGCGGAGTCAACTACTTACATCAGGATCCGGGGAGCAGAGGGGCTGAGACTGAGATACCAGGGTCCCCTGCAAGGGCATAACCCCAAGATCTGGTAGACCACCCCCAAACCCCCACTTCTTAAAGGCTTCACCACCCCGATAGCTCCACCTTGAGAACCAAGACTTTAACACACAAACTTTTAGGGGCACTCATTCGAACCAGAGTGTTTACAGTTTCTACTTAATATTGGTACATATTTCTAGGTGCAATGTTATGTTTTGTGCATGTCTACAATGGCCAGTGATCAACTCAGAGTGATTAGCATATTTGTCGGTTTAAACTTTGATCATTTATTTATGGTGAGTACATTTGGTCATTTTTTTCTATTTTGAGATATGTGAGGCATTATTGTTGATTATGTTCACCCGACAGTGCCATAGAACACTGCAGCTTGTTCCTCTTATCAAGCAGTAACTTTATGTCCACTGGCTCATCCCTCCTCATCTCTCTTCACTCTCCCTGCTGGACTCTCCGGTCTGAAATAGCTCCTATTCTGCTCTCAACTTCCATGGGATCAATTTATTTAGATTCTCTTATGATTAAGGTCATACCATAGTTGTCTTTCTGTGCTTATTTCACTTACCCTAACGTTTTCCATGTCCATCTGCATTTTCACAAACAACTGGATTTAGTGTTTTTCAATGGTGAGTAGTATTTGTGTGTGTGTGTGCATGCGTGCGTGTGTGCATTTCACATTTTATCTACTTATCTATTGGTGGACATGAAGGCTGATTCCATACTGTGGCTACAGTGAATAGCACTACAATAAACATGAGAGTGCAGCAAACCACAGAATCTTCTAAGATTTACTCTAACCACTAATCATCTATAAACTTTTCATTCCCCCTGCCTCTGGTGAAACAGAACGCTTCCTTATCTCCCTTCTACTCTGTATACATTTTTAGCACAGCACCAAATGGCTTTAGGCCCCTTGTTTCTTACTGGTGTGGGTCTCTCCAGAAGTTACAAATCAGCTGAGGGCTCCAGCTTGAAGGCTGTGGATTAGTGGGCTTTGTGTCGTCAGAGTCTGACATTGCAGGTTCATGATTAGTGTCTGTTGCATAAATTAATGAATGAATGAGGTGAAAATCTGTCCCTAAATTTTTCAGTAAGAGATGCGCATATGTCAGCAGGTAGACAGAGTGAGGCAGTGGAGAATTTGGAACAGATAATGGAAGGAACTAATCTATCGGTCTGCCTGAATGTCCTTTTGTGGCAGTTTCAGCTGTACTCGGCTGGCTCCAAGGCAGAGTGGCACATCTCAATTCTGTGATTCCCAGGCTGAAAGAGGACCTCACACTCGGGAGTAGGAAAGTCAGGACTATTACATGCTCCCTCTCTGAGCAGTGACTTTTGTAGCAACTATTGGTAAACTCTGCTGTCAGGAAGGGAGCTCTGAAGGCAGCCTTAGAAAACCAAAGGCACAGAGCTGAGGAAATGAGGTGGGAGCTGAGGGAGCAGTTGTCAACCATTTTATTATTATTGCTTGGGCTTGAACTCAGGGCCTTTCACATACTGGGCAAGTGCTTAATCACTGACCTATGTCCTCAATCCCACATTTTATAAATTCTTATTGATCAACTGAATTTGTTTCTCATGTATATTTTTTCTCTCCATATATATGAGAAACTATATATGGCTATAAATATGACCAATAGCAGAAAAAAATTCATTAACAGATGTAAACACAAAGTGCTTGAAGGATCAAATAACTTTCTAAAATTATTTTCAAGATATCTCTAGCAAAGGGACCTGGTTAACTATCATGTTTTGGTGTACTGATTTTGTTTATTTTTCTGATTTTTCAAATTAGAAGGTGACCAATTCCAAAATCAGTCATCTATTAGCTAGAAGACCTTGGGCAAATCACTCAATGATGGCATAATTTTATCACTTCTTCAATGGGACAATAAAACTATTACCTCTGCTTCCATCTCATAGTTGTATCAAACATTAAATAAAGGGAAACTAAAATTGGATTGCATGATTTGATGTTTAACCCATTGCTCCTGCTGCCTCTTCTCCCTTCCCCTCCCCCTCCTCTAGCCTTCTCCCCTTCCCTTTCTTCCCCTTCCCTTCCTCCTCCTCCTATTCCTCTTCCTTCTCCTCCTTTCCTTTTCTTCCTCCTCCTATTCCTCCTCTTACTCCTCCTCCTCTTCCTTCTTCTTCTTCTTCTTCTTCTTCTTCTTCTTCTTCTTCTTCTTCTTCTTTGAGACAGGGTCTCACTATGTAGTTCATGTAGGCCTCAAACTTACTGTGTAGCCCAGGCTGGCCTGGAACTTACAGAAATCCTCTTGCCTCAGCCTCCTGAGTGCTGGGATTATAAGCATGCACCACAATGCCTAGCTAACCCTATGCTTTTTATCTTATAGATTGTATCTATACAAGAATACAAAGTAATAGAAAAAAATCAACAAAATCTCCTTTAAGCAAAACCAGGCTCCAATAACTAAAAAATCCAAGGGTAGATCTTGGCTCAGTTGATATCACTGGAATACAACCAAGCTATCTCTCACTTTTGTTCTCCTCTACATTGGTTCAGTTTCCAAAGATTACTTATCCCACGTGTCCCAAGATTCCTGCAACAGTAGCACATCTCATTCAAGTCTACTAAATAAAGGATAATTATCTTTGGTCCAAAGATTCCCAGCAAAAATAATATTGAGCTTGATTGGCTATTTGGATCATTTGCCCATTCCTGAACCTATCATTCTGACCAAAAGAAAATTGTTATTCTTTCTGATTGGTTGGTCTTGAGCCAAGGGTAGAGTTAGTCCCACCCTACTTTGATAGGTGGAGAGAGGTAGAGCTGGTGAACACCCTGAGGGAAGTTGTGGCATGGTTACCAGAAGGAAGAATGGAGGCTGAGTGACAAACAACAGCTGTCAGTTACCTAAATGTAACTCTTAGTACCTCAGGCCACACAAGGAGGCAGGTGGAAGGGACAAAGAGGTCCATAAAAGCATACAAGTTAGAATTCTTCTGGCTCTATCCTCACCAGCAATGTGGGCACTCCAGCTCCTCAGCTTGCTGCCAGATTATTCTGGGAGTCCTCACCTCAGAGATTCTCCCAGAGAGGGACCTCTTGAGTGCTTGTTAAACAGCTCTTTAGGGCACTGCTCCACATCTTTAGCTCCCCTCCTCCTTTATCAGGGACACTGGATGTTTCTGTAGCTGTTAAAGACAAGACGCTTAGAGACCCAGTATGGCTGCTACAGCCTCCAGTGCCCTCCAGAAGCAGCAGGGTCAATGTACCCACGGCTGCGAAGACCAAGCCTTTCAAAAAATGATGTTTCTTCCTATTTTCCCAAAGTGCCTGTACTTCAGAATCACACCCTCTGCTCCCATTTCTACCATCCACTCCTTCTTACCTGAGATAAGAGGCATACAGTCAACAGGTAAGCCAGCAGACGGGGCTGGGATACCATTGTTTTGTAGTTGTAAAACCAAGGGTATGGAGCCATGGAGTCAGCGGTATGTCTTGGATGTAGTGCCCTGTTCAAGCCCCAGTTCAGAGCTCAAGTACAAGGCGTGAGGGAGGCAGAATTGAGGGACCCCAAGGTGGAGAGATGTGCTTGGGCTTCAGTCGACTGTCTACTGAATCTAACAGTGGCTATTCCAGAGCTGCTGGCCTGGGCAGACATAGTGTTCTGAAAAGGGTGGTATTTCTTGGGCCACCAAGATTTTCGCTGAAAAAGAACTTTGAGTTGTTACTTCTTGTCTCAACTTTGTTAAGCTGAATCTGTGGACAGCTGGGCTAGCTGTGAATCTATATGCTAGAGGATCAAGAAACATACCTTTCTTTCAGCAATCATTTATTATTGTTCTAGGGCCAGGCCCAGGGTCCTGACTCCTTCTCCCCTACATGCCTGTTTCGCAGGGGGTCCTTTATTCTTCATGGAAGTATAGTTGGCCCTCGTTATCCCCAGTTTCCATATCTATAGGTTCAATCAATCACGGATCAAAAATATTTGGGGAAACTTCTGCGTCTGCACCAAATGCATACAGGCTATTTTCTTATCATTATTCTCTAAACAACACAGTATAAAACTATTTATGTAGCATTTAGCTTGTATTAGGTATTTTAGGCAATTTAGAGATGACTTGAAATGTACTTGAGGATGTGCCTAGATTACATAAAAATGGCGCACCACTTTATATAACCAGTAGAGCATCTGTGGACTTCAGTGTGTGTGTGTGTGTGTGTGTGTGTGTGTGTGTGTGTGTGTGTGTGTAGTTCCCAGCAAATTCCCTATGGATACCAAAAGGGACTGTATACAATATCAGTGGCATCGGCTGCCCATCAGGCACTCTCAAAATACTGGAAAGTGGACATAACAGTATATTATACTGAGAGCTTGTCACACGCCAGGCAGAATTTTAAGAACTTTATGTACATTATCTCATTCACTCTTTATAGCAATCTCATTGCCGTAGGAACTATTATTAGTTTATAGATGAGGTCAGTGTGGCAAAGAAAGTTTCGGTAAATGTAACTCTGACTTGTCTGATATTTGTTTTGATTGCTGGTATATGCTCAGTGCCAGCGCTGATGTGTTCCCGGTTCCCAGTACCTTGTTTGTGTGTTGCATTTAGGCAAGTGCTGTACCACTAAGCCGTACCCTTAAGTGCCGTTCCCCGTTTGTAGTAGTTATTCTATGAATGTTTGTGGAGCTGGGAGATAATGTAGTGGATACTGTGGTGGAAGCCTCCATGTTCAGAGCCAAGCATTCATCCCCCAACCTGGTTTATGCAGGAGTTAAAAGATCAGCCCCTAACTGGGAAGTCTGACAAGGCTAGCCCGGTCCATGTGAGGGTGGACTCAGCAGATGCAAACGTCACACACACATTGTAGTTCTGCCTCTGGGCCCAGTCCTGCTTCCTTCCCACCTTCACAGGGGTTGTCACTGCCTGTCACTGTCCTTCTCAGTGAACCTGTGCACAAGGCCCCACCTCGGAGTTTGCCTCTGGCAAACTTGAGGCAGCTGGATTCACTGAGCCTGATCTCAACAATGCTTTCTATAGGTTGGCTCTTCCTCTGGAACTGTTGGAGACAACGTGACACTTGCCCCCAAAAGTGCTGTTGCAAAAGTGTGCGCTGTCCTCAGTGAAACCAAGAAAGTCAAGAAGATTCTACCTGTCATCTCAGCTGCTCTCACTGAACTTGGAACTCCTTGTTCAGCCTGTGCCTAAGCTACAAGGATGGCGCAAGGCAGCAAAAATACTTGTTCCTCGTGAGATGCTGTCAGGAGTTCCACCCTAGCTTCGCAGCTTTTCTGAACGACACAAGGTGAGTTCCCTAGTAGACCTCTTGTTCATTCTTCCCATCAGCTTGATGTCAGGGCTACGTTACATATACTTCTGAACCACAGACTGGCTCCTCTGCAAGCTTGTACTGTCCATTCCTTTTGGAGCAGAGGGAGGGAAGAGGGTATGGGAAGAGAGAAAATCTACTTACAGAGATAAGAACCAGACAGTGCCTTGTCATTTATTTGGAAGAGTTAGGAAGTCAGAGAGACCTGGCTTCCTCATTTACTCATCGGAAAAGTGGGACTGCTTCGCCTCATTAAGTTGTTATGACAATAAGGCAAATACATGTGCAGCTCTTGGCCCTGGGCCTGGCATGCAGTGAGAACTCAGTAAATGGCATTTGTGTCCATTACTAGGTTTTTATCTCCCAGCTCCAAACCTGCTGTTCTAGACTCTGCTTGGTGATGCTGCGGTTGAGACTCCACAGGCCACATTTTTGCTTTGCCAGCTGACCCTGCTGGGCTCTGCCAAAGGGGAAACCAGGAGACTGCAAAGCTGGAGGAAGGAACCGGGCCTTGGCTCTTTCCCTGTGGGCTTGGATGTACTTGTACTTCTTATTCCCGTGAGTCTCACATCAGCGATCCACACCCCTCGCTGGAGCTGCGTCTGAATCCAGTGTGTAGTTTTCCCCTCGCTGAGCGGCCGGCCCTGTTACACAACCTCAGGGGTCAGCGCCAGCCCCCAGCTGCTCCGTCCTCAGAGACCCTAGATCGCCCTTCCGGCATTTCCCTCTTCCCCGACTTGGTAGCCATTTCCATAGTTGCTGTTGCTATTATTCTGTTGTGCCATCTTTTAACCTTATGGATCACCTGGTTACTTTACACCTGGTTGGCAGTTTTTGTTGTTGTTTTTTTTTTTTTTTTCTGGTACCAGGAATCAAACTCAGGACCTCGTTCTTGCCAGGCAGTCGCTTATGCCGCTGAGCTATACCCTGGCCCAGCAATTTTTTATATTTAATTCTCAATGATAAGATAACTGGTTCGGTTTTTGTCTCCTGGCTGACCCCAATGGATACGGTATTGTTTTTCCACTGTGCAAGTGAGAAAAAAGAGGCAAATGTTGGAGATGGTTCGAGGCTCTTGGATCCATGTCTGTCTGATGCCTCAACTGGTGACTTCAATACTATGCTAAATAGTATTGAAGTATAGATGAACCAGGCTGCATCTACTCCAGGGCACTTGGTCCTTTCCATCCCTTCCCTGGCCTCTCCCATCCACTGCCATCCTGAGGTGCGCTCCACCCAGTGCCAGGAGGCCCAGAACAAGGGGCGGAGCCCAGCTGCTGCAAGGTTGGAAATGCGACCTCAAGTGCCTCTGGAAGCAAGGTTGTTTTCTAAGATGTTCTAAGAAAATTATTTGAACCAACTTCTGAATTTTTAGTTCAGTAAAAGAGATAGCTCTTAAATCAGGTATAAAACTTTCAGATGCTCATGAATCTAGAAAGGAGTTCACTCTGAAATATAAAATTATCTTCAAAGAAAGTAATTCTCTCCACCTGACCCAGAATTCCGTGGGGTCGGGATGGGGAAATCTCAAAGCACAGCTATTTTAATTTCACTTTTATTTTAAAAAATTTCATGGAGTGCATTTTAGTAGAAGGCAGGCGGTTAGAGAGAAGAAAGGTGGCCCTGGCCAAAGGAGCAATCTTTCACATCAAGCAAGAATGAACTTATCTTTTTAAGATGAGAAGCCAGCATCCTAATACTCTCTGGGGAAAAGGCACAATGACACTAAAGTAGGGACTATTATGGGATGTTTCTGATTTTGTTCAGAATATTCCTGGAGCTCAAATATCTTTACAGTGACATAGAAATAGATTATTTTTTTCTGGTATGAAGAGTATCCCACAGTCCTTTTGCAGAAATTAAGCTACATTTTTATTTTACTGTGGTGGATATCTAATTAGAAAATGATACCTTAAAGAAAAACAAATGAGTCATTAAATATCTTTGTCAAGAAATAATGAGTAATGGTCATTAAATGAAAGGAAAAGGGTTTAAGACATCATGTTTGTGAAAGCAGAAAGTGTAACCCAACCCCCAGGTCATCACCTAGGAATGAGGGCAGAGCCCTCATTCCACAGAGTGCTATGTTGCTAGTCCTGATGTTTCTCTCCTAGGAAAAACAAAATCATGCAGGCAGAGAAAAAAAAAATCATATGTACAAATTTGAAAAATTAAACCCACCTCAGTTTTGTGTCACCAAGAAGGAATGTTCTTAGGAAAAAAATCACTGACAAATAGAATTGTAAGAAATTGATTCCCAGAATCATGCCAGGGAGTTAGACATTCAGAAATCATTAAATATTAAATGTTGCCAAATAAAAGCTTTAAAAAGTATTTCTCCTCTCTAGCTGCTGCTCCCATTTCTCGTGTTCTGACATCTTTCTTTTCTTACTGGATTCTACCTGTCTATTTCTTGTAGACTCCTTTGGGTTATGTTGCTTGATCATTACTAAATTTTAAAGAAGGAAAACTCTCAGAATCCTCTGATCTTTCTGCCAAGGTGCATGTTTGATAATCTTTTATGTGACTATTACCAAGAACACTGTTAAGAGTATTTTCATTTTTGTGATGCTAGGGCTTTGGGTGTGCTAGGCAAGTGCTCTACCACAGAGTTATAACCCAAGCCCCGCTGTTAGAGCATTTCCTAAAATTATTTTTCTTCATTCTTCAAAGCAGAAATGAAAGCATAGAGAAGTCAATGTTGACAGTGTGGTTTCCTGGATAAGATCACAGGCTTCCAGGGCCCACAGACCTGTGTTTGGAGTCTTGGTTCACCCAGTCACTAGCTGTGTGACCTCAAGCGGGTTACCTAACCTTTCTCTCTCTCTCTTTTTTTTTTTTTCTGGTACTGGGAATCGAACTCATGACCTTGCGCTTGCCAGGCAGGCGCTGTGCCACTGAGCTAAATCCCCAGCCCCAATCTAACCTTTCTCTGAAGATGCATTTCCTCATCTATGAAATGGGAGATGACACTTTATGTCTCCCTGGGAGTTACTGTTAATGAGAGTACACAACTCCAAACCAGGACTGAGTGAGTGTCTCCTTTGGCCAGGGCCTCAACTGTGTATGATAAAGAATGTGTCCATGTTCACTGTACTTTAAAAATTTTTATTGTGTATATTTGGTGTATAAAACATGATTTTTGTTTTTTGGTAATAGAGATTGAATCCAGGAACTTAGCACTGAGCTACATCCCCAGCCTTTAAAAAAATTTTTTTTTTGAGACAGGATCTTCTCACTGAGTTACTAAGTTTTCCAGGCTGGGCTTGAACTTGTGATCCTCCTGCCTCAACCACCCAGGGTGTGTGCCATTGTACCTGGCTATCCAGTGTTTTAATGTGTGTAGTGATATAGTTACTATAATCAAGTAAATTAACCTAACTATCATCTCACACAGTTAACCATTCTTTTTGTGTGCGGCAAGATCAACTAAAAGTTACTCTTTTAGAAAATAACCCAAATATAGTACAGCATTACTGTTACTGTGTTGTATCTTAGATCTCTGGATTTAGTCATCCTATAGGACTGCCACTTTGTACCCTTTAACTCACATTTTTCTATTTCCTGTTTCTTACTTTCCCAGCTCCTGGTAGCCACTGTTTTATTCTCTATCTTTGTGTATTCAACTTTACAGAAATGTCATTGTATCTTAAGTATCAGTTTTTATTGAGAGGTGATAAATTATGGAGCTTATTTGGGGAATGACGACTAACTGGTTTAGCTGATATGCAAGGTGTTCATGGAGAACAGAAGGAAATTATCTTAGTCTGCTCTAGCTGCTATAACAAAATATTATAAATTGGATGCCTTACAAACAACAGAAATTCATTTCTTCTTATTTTGGGTGCAAGGGAAGTGTAAATCAAGGTGCTGGCACACCTGGTGTCTAGTGAGGGTCCACTTAGTGGTTCAGAGCTGTCTTTTTGTTGTGTCCCATATGGTGAAGAGGACAAGGGGAATCACTACAGCCTCTTTCATAGGGCACTAACGCATTGATGAGGGCTCCACCCTCTTGACCTAATTATTTCCAAAGACCCCACCTCCTTACCACCTTGGGGATTAGAATTTCTACCTATGAGTACGGGGGGTGGGGGGGGAGATATTTAGACCATAGCAGAAATAAAGGTGGCTGGAGGTAAACTTGGGATGGCCAGGACAGTAATAACTTGCAGAGTTTTGTTTGTGGTGTTTGTTTTAGAATAAGCAACACTAGGGCACTACTGATAGCATTCATAGAACTCAAGTCTCTATTGCTTTCTTCTGTCCCTGTCAATTCCATCTTTCCTTTCTCTTTTCCAGCCATACTTTCAAAGACTTCACTACATACTCATCTAAATTTCAAATGCTTCTGACCTGATTTCTGTTAGCTGGTTTACTTGGAACTACCTTACCAGTCAGTGTTCTTGTTGCCACTTTGCAGCCTCTAGCATGTTGAAACAGTATCTTCTCTTGGCTTCTATAACCTAAAGCTTAGCTGGATTTCACCCATCTCAGGCTGTTTCTTCCCATCACCTTTGCCGGTTCCTCCTCCTCTGCCCATCCTTCACTGTCAGCACACATCAGGGGTCTGCTCCTCCTCTCTCCGGGGGAATCAGGGGTTGCATGGCTCCTCTGTATTCTTAACCACTTACAAGATGGTTTAACGGCTCCATATTATTCTCAGGATAAAGGCCAAATGGAGCTCCACAAGTCCAGTCTTTCCCTGGCTCTGGTCTGGAATGTGCTTCCCGCTCATCTCTGGGGTAGGATCAGTTTTCCAATTGTGTTGTTTTCCTTCAGTACTGCATTGGCTAATCAGGGTCTTTTGCTTCTTTATACAAACTTTGGAATCGGTTTGTCAATGTCCACAAAATAACTTGCTGGAGTTTTGACTGGGAGTTCACTGAATCTACAGATCACATTGAGAAGAACTGACATCTTGAGATTAGTAAGTAATTCTATTTATGAGCTGGACTACTCCATTTCTTTAGTTCTTTTTTTATTTCATTAGATTTTGTAATTTTCTCATATAGATACTTATGCCTAAGTACAGTATTTCATATTTGAGGCATTAATGCAAATGGTATTTTGTTTTTACTTATAAATTCCATTTGTCCACTGTTGATAAAGGAAAGTGCTGAATTTTGTATATTAACTTTATATTTCAAAACCTTTCTATCATGATTAGTTCTAGCAGATATTTGTTGTCTTTCGTCACCTTTTTTGGATTTTCTGTGTAAACTACCCTGGCATTTACCAGCAAGCACAGTTTTATGTCTCCTTCCCAGTCTGAATACTTGTTAGATCCTTTTCTTGTTAATTAATTAATTAGGATTCTAGCACAATATTAATTAACTAGGATTAGGAACATTAATTAGGATTCTAGTACAATGTTACAAGGCAATAGTGAAAGGGGACCTCCTAGCCTTGTTCCTGGTTGTAGTGGGAAAGAGTTGAGTTTCTCACCATTATGTATGATGTTAATTGTGTAATTTTTTTTTTTAGTTATTATTTGTCAAGCTGAGAAAGCTCTCTATTTTAGTTTGCTGAAAGTTTTTATCACGAATGGATGATGGATTTTGTTAAATGCTTTTTATGTATCTATTGACATGCTTTAATTTTTCTTCTTTGGCTTTTTAATGTGATGGATTACATTAATTCATTTTGTTTTTTAAGTTTTAAAGATATTTTGAATTGATAAATAGTAATTGTACATATCTGTGTGTTCAAGGGACATTTCAATACCCTTATAAAATGTGTTATGACAGATCAGGAGAACTGACATATCTATCATTTAAGACATGCATAATTTCTTTATGTTGGGAACATTCAACATCTTCTCTACTATTTCAAACTATTCAATTAGTTATCAAACAGTAATTGATTTTCAAATGTTGAACCAGCCTTGCATACCTGGAGTAAATCCTATTTGGTTATGGTATAATTCTTTTTATACATTGTTGGTTTTGCATTGATATTATTTCACTGAAGATTTTTGCATCTATATTCATGGGAGATAATGGTCTATATTTTTCCTATTCTTACTATCTTTGTCTGCTTTTGATATTAGGGTATTGTAGTTATACTGAATAAAAGTTGAGGAGGATTCTTTTCTCTGTTTTCTTCTGAAGGAAATTGTAAAGAGTTGGAATAAGAGCTAGGGGTGTGGCTCAAATATATATTACAATTTTTTCCCTTAAATGTTAGGCAGAATTCATGTGATGGTTTCTGTATTGCAAAGTTAATTGCTGATTCAATTTTATTTGTTTTTTTGTTTTGTTTTTTTGTTTTTCTCCGGTACCAGGAACCGAACTCACGACCTTGCACTTGCCAGGCAGGCGCTTTTGCCGCTGAGCTAAATCCCCAGCCCCTTCAATTTTAAATAGATGTAAGCTTATTTGGACTTCTTGTGTTAGTTTGGGCAGGTTGTGGCTCTCAAAAACTGGCTCTATTTCATCTAAGTTATCAAATTTGTGGGTAAAAGTTGTCCACAGTATTCTTTTATTATCCCTTTAATACCTGTGGGATCTATACTGGCATCATTTCTGACACAATGAGTCCCTGACTTGTGAATATTCAAGTTGCACACTTTCACAGGTATACTGTAATATAAGATCAGCAGGTATACTGTATAAGACTCATTTTGGTGGGTTACAAACAAATCTGACTTATGAATGCCTGCCCATGGAATTCATCTGTAAACCAGGGACATACTGTATTAGCAATTTGTGCCCCCTTTTTATTTTAGCCTGGCTAGAAGTTCACTGATTTTATTGATCTTTTCAAAGAACCAGCTTTTGATTTCATTTTGAAATCATTAATTTTCATTACTGATTTTGTTTTCAAGTTCAGCGATTTCTTCTGTAGTTTGTTTTTTCTTTCTTCTGCCTCATTTGTATATGATTTGCTGTCTTTTTCGTGATTTCCTAAAGTGAAGCTTAAGGGATTGATTTCTAGATTTTCTTTTCTAACATAAGTGCTATGGTTGGATCTAAAATGTTCCTTGAGTGCTCACATGTTAGGGGCTAGGTTCCCAGCCTATACTGTGTTGTGTATGTTAAATTGTTTCTATTTTTGCCCTTTATTCCTATGCAGTTTTTTTACTCTTTCCTTGTCTTTTCTGGTTTTGAGAATTTTATGATTCTATTTTCTATCAATTTTAGAGTATTCTTTTTCATTGTTTAGTGGTTGCCCTAGAATTTGCAATATCCATTTACAAATAATCCAAGACCACTTCCAAATAATACTATATTTTTCACTGGGAGTTCAATTCTTTATAATGACAAAATAACTCTAATTCTTCCCATCTGTTCTTTATATTACTTCTGGCATTCATTTTTCCTCATACATAAATACATATATGTAAATATATTAAAATATATATGCATATGTGAGCATACATAATCTAATACACCGGTTGCTATTATTTTGAGCACAATGTTTTCTATTAGATCAATTGAAAATAAGAAAAATAAAAGTTTTGTTTTATTTTAGCTTATTCTCCATTTGAGGCTCTTTTTTTTATGTAGCTGAGTTTCTTACATATCGTTTTACTTTTTTCTAAAGAAACTTTTTACACATTAGCACACTGTGAGGCAAGTCTACTGGCAACAAATTCAACTTTTACTTATCTGAGAAATTCTTTATTTTGCCTTCACATTTTAAGGATGATTTTTCAGGGTACAGAATGCTAGGCTCATTGATGCTTCATCTCAATATATATTTCACTCCTCCCTTTTCTTACTTGCATGGTTTCCGAGAAGTCAGACATAATTCTAATCTTTGCTGCCATATAGGGATGGGGTTTGTTTCTCTGTCCTCTTTTTTCCTGGTATACATTTTCCATACGTAGTATTCACACTCAGCATAGGGAATTTGTGCCTGCACGTAAAATACCTTAATTCTTTTTTCCCCAACTCCCCTCCTTTCCTTTCAACCCTCCTCCTCCTTGGAACTTTTTTCTTCATCTCTGATTTTCTGTAGGTTGAAAATGATATACCTAAATGCATTTTTTACTGCCTTTATTATGCTTGGTTTCCTCTATGGTTTTGTGTCTAACATTAATTTGAGCAAATTCTCAGGCATTATTATATCAAATATTTCTTCTACTCCTTTTTCTTTTATAATTCCCATTACTACACACATGTTCTGCCTTTTATAATTGTCCCACAGTTCTTGGATACTACAGTTCTTTTTCATCCTTTTTAATCTTTTCTTATTAGTTTTGGAGGTTTATGCTAAAATACCTTCAATTTCAGAGAATGTTTCCTCAGCTGTTGCCCAGCCTGCTAAGCCTATGAAAGGCATTTTCCAGTTCTGTTACAGTGTTCTGTATCACTTGTGCATGTGTGTGTGCGTGCATGTGTGTGTGCGTGTGCATGTGCAGACGTGTGCACACCTGCTAGGGATTGACTCCATGACCTTCACACTGAGCCACATCCTTGGTCCTTTTCTTATTTTTAATTTCAGACAGGGTCTTGCTAAGTCACCACGTTGCCCAGGCTTGGCTCAAACTTGGAGTTCTCCTGCCTCAGCCTCTTAGAGTGCTGGGATTATAGGCATGTACAACCATATCCAACTCAGTGATTTTTATCTCTAGCCTTTATTTTTGGTTCTTTCTTAGAATGCCCATCTCTCTGCTAACACTATCCATCTGTTCTCACATGTTATTTTATTCTTTAGCATATTAGTTATGGTTGTTTTAAATTCCTGGTTTGATCATTCTAATACCTCTGCCTATCTGAATATCTGAATCTGGTTCTGATACTTCCTGTCTGTCTTCAAGCTGTATTCTACTCTATTATATATTATACTTTCTTCTGATAGCCAGATGTGATGTGCAGGGTAAAAGGAATTGCTGTGATTAGGCCTTTAGTAGGTGGTACTAAGGCATGGGAAGAGGGGAAGTATTATGCAGTCCTCTAATTAGGCCTCCTCATCAGTGAGCTTAGACAGGACTCTGGGTTGGGAACTTCACACAAGCTTCTAGTCTCACCCTCCTAGGAGGAACAGGTGGCTAGGGAAGGTTAAGTTGGGAGTTGCCCACACAGATCAGTTAGACACTGATAAAATTCCAGAAGGTCAGGCTCTGGCTAAATATTTTCTTCTGAGGGTAGACCTCGGTAAGAACATATATATGGATAGCTGGGGTAACTGTATTGCTGAAGTCTAATGGTTTAATGCCTAATTTTTTTTGACCAATTTTGCATGCTTATATCTGGTAATCTGAACAACTAATTTGAAGACAATATTATGCAATATAACATTGATAAATTCCTGCCATTTTGTCTAATGAAACTCTAAATCGTTTCTAATTTTTTTTGTTTTTATTTTTTATTCTCTTTAATGGTTTGATCATTCTTGCATTCTTACGACTGGTAATCTGAGCAACTTTGTTGAAGATAACAGTATGTAATATAACAGCCACTGTTAATTCCTATCATTTTGTTCTGAAATCCTGTATCATTTCTATCGTTTTTGCTTTGTTTTGTTTTCGTCTATGTTGTTGGTATTTTGCTATTGTTCTTTTTTTATTATTCTCTTTAAAAGAATAATAAAAAAGAACAGACTGCTGTAGAATGTTTCAGAACGGTTCCTTTTTCTTGCCCACTGCTAGTGGCGTGAGGGAATTTTTCTCCCACATTCACTGTGAGACCTGGTAGAGCTCCTGGGACAAAAACTTGCTGAAGTGTGGCCCCCCCAGCACTCAGTTCCCCTAGAGATTTTGTGTCTCAGACTTGGCCAAACTCGTCGTAGAGTTGCCTGCACCAGTTCCTCAGTTACAGTTCTGGCCTTCCTACCATTACTGGCTTCTGCTGTGGTATGTTTTTTTTGTTTTGTTTTTCTCCGGTACCGGGAGCCGAACTCACGACCTTGCGCTTGCCAGGCAGGCGCTTTTGCCGCTGAGCTAAATCCCCAGCCCCTCTACTGTGGTATGTTGTGATTCTCTGTATTTGCCTACCAGTTTCCCCATTTTGGAGAAAGCAGTTTGCCCTGTGATATCCTCATTTTATTTTATTTGTGGCGGTGATGGTACTGGAGACTGAACCCAGGGCTTCACATGAGCTACTTCACCAACCCCAAGCCTTCTTTATAGACAGGATCTCGCTAAATTACCTAAACTAGTCTCAAAAATGCGATCCTCCTGCCTTGGGTTCCCAGGCTGCTGGGATCACAGGCACATGCCACCATGCCCAGCTGACATTACTTTTCCTATACTCTAGGAAGAGTGTTAATTTTTGTTTGTTTGGCTTTTTACTCATTACATATTTCTTGTTCGAGCTTTTTATACGCTGAGGCTGAAACTGTCCTGTTTATTCTTTTAGGACTTGCCTTGAATCTCTTCCTCTAGGGAGCCTTTTCAATTCTGAGTTAGAAATCCTTACTATGTGCTCTTAGAATCCCTTTTGTTTCCTGTAGGTTTTATCTTCGGTATTGTGATTGCCAGTTCACTTGTCAGATCCTTAAACTGTCAACTCTGTGTGGAGAACACTGTATTTTATTCATTGCTGTATTTCTAGCACCATGCTTCAATGCCTAGCCTATAATAGGTTGTATTGGTCAGCTTTCCCATGGCTGGGAAAGAAATACCCAATACCCTCAACTTAAAGGAGGAACGGTTTATTTTGGCTTATGTTTTTAGAGGGTTTATTCCATGATTGGTAGGCTCCAAAGCAGAAAAACACTAGCCAACGGCATGGTGAAGCAAAACTGCTCAGTTCACGGTGATCAGGAAGCAGGGGGAGAGCACCAGCTGGAGGTACACCTTCTAAAGGCATCATTCCAGTGACTCACCTCCAACAGGGGCCCATTTCCCAATAGTACACAAAATTCCGGTATGAAAATCAGTGGATTAATGCACAGAGGACTGTATCCCCCATGATCCAGTCACTCCTCAGGAGTTTCTGAAACCAGTCAAGCTGACAATTAAGGTTCACTAGCACATGGGTACTCAACAAAAATGTATTAGGTGAATGAATGAGTGAATGAAAGAAACAGGTTATCAAACCATATAATCTATACTTACAGTTAAATTAGGACCTACTATTAAATGTATAATTAATTAATTAATCCAACTACTATTTACTAAGTGCCAGGCACTGGGTTAATAAATGATTATGAGAAAGCTACTACATGTACTAAATTTAAAAAAAGGAAAAACTCCCCACAAAGGATGTAAACATTATACATTGCAAACATGTGCTCACAAAAAAAGAAAAAGGCAGAAATATGGAAAAATGTTTATAATGTAACCTAATGAAATAAAAAAAAGTGTACAACAGAGCACAAAATGTACAACATGATTCCAAGTCTTAAATATATGTAGGAGGCAGCCTAGCATCATGCGCTGGTTGTAGGGGTTTCCTTTTTTTAGCAAATGACTCTTTCTTCAGATCAAATCTTAGAAGCCCAGAATATAAAACAGGAAAAGAAGGGATTTTTCTGCCTGATGTAAGTACAGGCAGAGGCCAGAGCCTGCCCACCCTTTTCTTCCTCTTTTGCTTTTCTCCTTGTCGCCTGTACCACTCCGTATTCCCAAACTAGGGTGTAACTACTATCACATCTTCACAGAGGATTATCTGAAAACCCCCAGTGCGGACTTCTGGTTAAACACTGTGGTTTAAAGGCATGTATTTCTCTTTGATCTCTCTCCAAATGCCACTGAACTAACAACAAATAAGCCAAAAAGGTTCAGCTCAGCGAGACAAAGGGGGAATGAGGGAAAAGTCCATGTTAACTTCTGTCACGGGCCTGGCTGGATGCGCGGGCACAAGCCCAGCAAAGCTGGGAAAGGCTGAGTGCTTGCAGATGGGGGACTAAGACGGAAGCTAGCTCACGGCTTGGCACCCCAGGAAAGCTTGGAAATGGAGGGGCCAGATTCTTCTGAAAGGGAAACCGAGAGGCAGGGCTGAAAACGAGTGGTTCGTGGAAATTCTTTTGAAGCAGTTCCCAGAAGTACTTTACTTTTGTGGGGAAAATAGACCACAAGAGGCGCTAGACTCAGGGACACAGGTCGCCAGTGGTGGTAGCAAAGGCGCTGAGCCAGAGGAGAATTAACTGATTGGCCGAGGGCTGGGCATGTGACCCAAGGGGCTCATTTGAGCCCATTCTTGACATTTATATGTTCTGAAGTTGGGAAGAGAAAAAATTTGGAAGGAGTAAATAAAAATTACAGGGGGTCACTGTTTTGGAGTAAGCCCCCAGTAGGTGAGCATAAGAATCAAATTGGAATCATGTATAGTGAGCTTTAGTTACCAAGTTTATCTGACCTTGGGATAAATTAGGATTAGAGAGATAATAAACGAATTTCCCATACAGGTCAGTTTCAATGTAAGGCACTTAATAAAGAAATTGATATATGGTGAGGGTTATGTAAATGCATATACTGTTATTTATTCATCCAGTGATCTCTTCAGGGAATAACTGGGTCATGTACGTGCTATTTAGTAAATATTCATTCTCTCACATAAATACATGTGTTATAACAAATGATTCTTAAAGTTATCTTCAAATCGCCATCGATCAGTATATTGTTATCTGCCCAGATAATGATCTTTATAGCACTCTTTTTCATCATAGTCAATAACCACCAAAAAATAGCCATACATATGAAACACTTTAAATACTTTAAACAATTTAGTACAATAAACAGATATAAAGGCCTTTTTTTTTTTTTTTTGTCTTTTTGAGACAGGGTCAGTCTATGCAGTTCAGACTGGCCTTGAGCTCACTTTGTAGCCCAGGCTGGTCTCGAACTTGCAACGATCCTCCTGCATTGGCCTCCTGAGTGCTTGGATTACAGGTATATGCTAACACACCTGGCAATAGGGCATATATTTTTTTGGGGGGGAGTACTGGGTATCAAACTTGGGGCCTTGTGCCAGGCAGGCACTTGTGCTGCTGAGCTATATTCCCAGTCCTGAAGGCATTTTCTTGTACGTTGTGATTTTTTTTTTTTAAGACAAGGTCTCACCATGTAGTTCAGTTTGGTCCTGAACTCACTATGTAGCCCAGGCTGGCCTTGAACTTGTAGCAATCCTCCTGCTTCAGCATCCCAAGTACTGTAATTACAGGTATGAGCCATCATACTTGGCACATTGTGATTTTTATTTTTTGCTACTGGAAATCGAACTCAGGACCTTATACTTGCCAGGCAGGAGCTGTGCCCCTGAGCTACATCCCTGCCCCACATTGTGATTTTAAAAAATCTCCAGATGTCTTAAATTTCATAACAAGGATCAGAAGATGGAGGGAACGAATAATTAATTAATCAGCTAATAGCTTTAGGCCAAGCCAGTTATTCTTAAATGTAAGTTGAAATCCCATCGAAGTGGACCACCAGGTGTCACTGTGTCCTGAAAACATATAAACTTTCTGGATAATGAAGTCCAGCCAATCCAGAAGCAACAAGTACTTCTACTTACAGATGGTCCTTCTATCCCCAAACTGTCTGCACTTTGTGTTAACATGCGCCTCCCACCCGCAGCTAATGTAGTTTCAGTGCAAACCAAGTATGCTTTCTTCCCCCAAATTTTCATTGTAAAAAATGCTCTCGACCCTTAGTTTTGGCGGACACATTTCTAATTGCTATCCAGCCATGCTGTTGGTAGCTACTGAAACTAGTCTCAGGATGCGCTGTGCTTTACAGTTAGCATGTGAAATAATTCCATAAACTCTTTTATTCTAGAGACCCCTCCACTTCAGGAGTTTTGGTTTAAAAATCAGAAGCTCTGTTGTTTAGGATGAGACAGGGGGATGTAGCTCAGTGTTGCCAGGTTATAGACCTAGCAGCACTTTATACAATGAGACCTTGGACATCGGTCTTCTACTTTCTGAGCTCTAGCTTCTTTATTTACAAACTGAAGCTGGCCTATGTAATCTTTAGGGTCTTTAACTTTAACATTCTACATTACTTATCTGTGAAAGAATGCCTTATATGAACTGCTCAGGTGCTTAAAAAGTTACACTCTCCTTTCTTACCTCAAATATAATGGTAATTATAGTGTTGGGTACTAGCTGCATTCCTGGGCATCAGTTATATGAATGAGATAAAACCTTATTAAGATTTGGTAAAGATTGGTATCAGTTATATCCTTTAATAAGTTGAGCATTTTAATTTCTTTATTTTTTTATTTTATTTTATTTTATTTTTTTGGTTTTTCTCCGGTACCGGGAACCGAACTCACGACCTTGCGCGTGCCACGCAGGCGCTTTTACCGCTGAGCTAAATCCCCAGCCCCAAGCATTTTAATTTCTTATGAGAAACCTCTCCCTGCCTGTGCCTACCCTACAAATAAAAAACACAAAGAAAAATAAATAAATAAAGAAAACCTTGATATGGTAAGAAAAGAATAAAAAATGCTATTGTACTGAGTTTTAGCTCCTTGGCCATTCTTGATTTTTTGGAGTAGTGCTTTATGTCCTGCTCTTATAAATTGGTTGGTTTGTCGACCTGAAATTGTAGTCTCTGGCACGGAGGGAAGATGGAGGACCGGGAGAGGAGAAAATGCAAAGAAAGAAGTAAAAGATGTGATGCCTGTTCTTGCTGAGCCTCCTATTTTCTGCTGTGAGCTCTCGCACAAAATGTGCAGAAATGTTAACGCACACGTTCTCCAGTATGTGTGTAGTGCTGCCACATTTCTTCCTTCAGTCAATAAAAACCTATCAGTGGACCGCTTTGGATCTGTGTGTGAACAAGACAATGTTCTAGTTTCCGTGGAGTTGGGATTTGAGTTAAGTGTGCGTCTCTGAGTGAAAGAACAGGATTTAAGCAAAGGAGGGGTTAATGGGCCCTCCCTCTGCCTCAGAGTTAAATTCACACCGGGCGGCAGATGTTCTCAGGGCTCTGAGAAGCAGAACGCACTGCACTGTGGGTATCTGCAGATAGGGAGATCGACTTTTAACACCGGCCTCCTCAACACGTTATCTTTATGGATAATCATGGAACAAAGAGAATAGTAACGATGGACCAAAAAGAAGCACAATTTTTCTTTTACTGGACTTGGTATCTAAAATCATGCCAATTAAAGTAAGTAAAATAATTGTTACAGTGTCAAAAAGAAGGGAAAATAATGGATTAGTACTCTTAAATCATATTACTATTGCTCTAAAGAAAGAAAATATACCCTCGTGTTAGTCTGCTACAGAAATGAGTATTAGTTTAATAGAAATTAAATAAGAAAAATTGAAAAGGAATAAATTCAATGTCTAAAGATATTATTCAAATAGAGCAACATATTTCACATATGAACTAAAACTTGCTTTTATGAACCCTCCCAAATACACACACACACACACACACACACACACACACACACACCTTACAGTTCACACTTTCACTCTCTTAGCTTCTAATGGTAAACAAAAGCTCCAAGTGACTTTTTATGAAGGAATTAAATTGAGAAAGAATTGAAGTAGTTCAAGTCTGTCACCGCCACTGTGCTACCATCATTCATTCCAAATCTACGATTTGAAAATAGAAGCAGAGCTCTCTACAATTTGAAGACATAAAATGTACCCAGGAAAGTTCAGATGTGAATGATTCAGACCACTAGGAACTTTACTCTCATACAAGTATATGTAGCTAAGTCCATTTGTAGCAGGGTTTTCTCTGTGTTAACTTGCATTAAAGGATAAGCAATACAATGTGCTAATTTTACTTATTACAAAATTGAGGGGCTGGGGATTTAGCTCAGCAGCACAGCGCCTGCAAGTGCAAGGTTGTGAGTTCAGTTTTACCAGAAAAAAAACAAAAAAACAAACACAAAAAGCCAAAATTGATTAGTAACTTGCACAAATTTCTTAGAACTTAGGCCCAAAATAGTTTTGGAAGGGAAGAGTATTTGCCATTGTGTGGAATTGCTGGTGTGTGACTGTGTGCAGTAAAGCAAACCAACTTTTACTCTGTTTTACTTTTTTGGGTGGGGACAGGGTCTCGCTATGTAGTTCAGGCTGGCCTCAAACTCAAGGCGATCCTCCTGCCTCAGCCTCCTCAGTGCTGCGATTACAGGCATGCACCACCACACCTGGCCAGTTTTATTACTGTTTTAACAATCTCTGTGGACAATGTACTCCCTTATTTCCTGCAGCCATGTCGATCATGCTCTTGGTGTACCAAGCCACGGGAAGTAAGGAAAAGCAGTACTGGAACTGTTAAGGTGAAGCAGTATGCCTTTGGTCCTAGCAGACAGACATGGTCCTTATGTGGGAGCCTCAGACAGCCCTAGTGGATACTTGGGACCTTAAAGTGTCAGCATCTGCCCAAACTTGCTTCTCTGATGTTTATGTATTGTGTGGATGCAGAGTGGGAGTTAAGGGATGCGGATGTGTGTGCCCATGGGGACAGGGTAGGGGCGTAGTGAAGCAACACAAGAAGGAATGTAAGATGAATTTGTGCCCCCTCCTGGAAACAACGGGAAATCCTGATTTTAAAATGAATGTGCATTTAAATAGTTTCTCTCTTCTAGTTCAAAATACATCATAAAAAACCCTTCACTCTTATCTTCATCTTCCCTGTGAGCTTGGCGTGAGATGTCTCTCTCCAGTTTAATAAGGAGGAAATTGTGATAGGTCTGTTTGAAGGTTTTTCCACCCCGGGGTGAATTGATGGATGGATGGATGTGTTTTAGATGTGACTTATTAAAAAGGAAATGAATCAGACACAGTCAATAGCCAGCAATCGTTGAAGCTACTGTTTAGGAGTAAAATCTGACAATAGCTGAGGGTGAACATGGGCATGCTCAACTCTCCAGCTAGCAAACGCATTTCTACATGTGCACCAAGAGAAGTCTCCAAGCGGGGTGTGGTGGTGTACACCTGTAATCCCAGCACCTGGGAGGCTGAGGCAGGAGGATCATTGCGAGTTCGAGGCCAACCTGGGCTACCAGTGAGCTCAAGTCCAGCCTGAACTGCATAGAGAGACCCTGTCTCAAGAAAAAAAAAAAAAAAAAAAAAAAAAAGAGAAGTCTCCAGCGAGCAGCAGGAGATGCATAGAGGGACGTTCTCACAGTTTTTGGGTCGCGGCCATGACCCAGTGCTATCATGGCCTTCCAGGAAGATCACCTTCTAGGAGCAGCTGAGAGAAGCTCCTGGGCCTCCGTCACCACAGAAGCCAGCTGGGTCTGTTGCCAGCTGCCTAGGGATCTCACCCACGGCACAGCTCAGGGTCACACTATCTCATGCCTCATCCTGCTGGCTTCTTCCCTTCCCTGGGTTCTCCCTGTCACCAGATCCAAGACAAAGGGGCAACCCTGAGGGCACGCTGGCTTGAAAGGGCCCGGGAGGCTGCGGGCGGTAAGGAAATCCCTGGTTTGTGCCCGCTCACCGGTTCAGCCCTCGATCAGCAGCTCACCAGGGCCGAAGCAACTGCCTCTTCCCCCGTGGCTGTCCAGAGGGGGCAAGTAACTGAATTCCCACTGAAGTAAATTTGAACCACTGAGCGGCAGAAGATGGAAGAGGACCCTTGGATAAGATGATCCCCTTCCCCTCCCCTGAAGGACTCTTCTGAGAAATGTTTCCACAGGGCCTCGCTGGAAACATCCACGTGACCTAGCAAGCAGTCGCACTTTCTAGTGACGCAGAAGCCAGCTCCGTAATAAAGCACCTTCACTCGGTTTCCTGCTTCCCCTCCCGTGTGCACCTGTCCTCTTTCACTTTGGCTGCCCCCAGCTTACACCCTCGTAGTAAAGCTTTGAATGTAAATTTTGCCTCAGACTGTAATTTCCCAGGCCTCAGACAAAGAGTGTTTACAGGCAGTGAAATGGTCACAGTGCCCAAACAGTGTTTATGGTCACAAAAAACAATTAAACCATTAGCACAAAGGAAAAGAAAAAATAGAGAGAGGGACTCGCAGAGCTAGAAACTAGAGTTAAAATAGTCTTTGTGCAGAGAATAGCTTAGGAATTATAAGATTTCGGTTCTATTCTTTTTCTGCTGCTTATTTGCAAACTGCTGTAAACAGTCTATTTGAAAAGTTATAATATTGTAAAAAGCGTTGAGCTCCTTGAAAGTGTATAAGTACAGTCATGTGTCCATGACAAAAGCATTGTGAGCCAGTTTCGTCGTGCAGACATCATGACAGTTGTTCTCACACAAACCTAGATGGAATAGAATATAGTCAATTGCTCAATGTGGTAAGTTTTTTTTTTTTTTTTTTAAAGTACAAGTGCACTCTAAAATAATGATAAAAGAATAGAGCAGTAAATACTTAAAACCAGCAAATAGTCATTTACTGTCAAATATTATGCACTGTACATCATTGTATGTGCTATATTTTATGCAACTTGCAGCACAGTAAATTTGTTTACACCAGTATCACCCCAAATGCAGGAGCAATGCATTGTACTGTGACATGAGACAGGAATTTTTCAGCTGTTACAGTCTTATAGGATCACTGTCATAGAAGTGGCCCACCACTGACTGAAACTTTATGGCCCACAGGACTGCATAGTGTATTAGTCTAGGAAATAAAAAATAATGATATTCAGAAGACTAGTAGGTGTGTCAGGTATAACTTTAATGCATTTTATTTTGTAAAATTGCCCAGTAGAAGTTCATCAAATTGTTTTTTAGTGATCTGAGATTAAAAACCAAGCTCTAGTCTTCATTTAAAAGTTACTGGGGATTAAACTGGGTGTCGTGGTGCATATCCGTAATCCCAGCACTTGGGAGGCTGAGGCAGGAGGATCACTGTGAGTTGCAGGACAGCCTGCGCTACATAATGAATTCAAGGCCATCCTGCACTACGTAGCAACATCCTGTCTCACACCCCACACCCTCCAAAAAAATTACTGGGAATTAAACTCAGGGCCTTATAAATGTTAGGCAAGCACCTACCCTTAGCACAGAGCTATACCCTCAGCCTCTGCTGTGAGTTTTAGATGAGATAATTCAGTGTC
This sequence comes from Chinchilla lanigera, assembly GCF_000276665.1. NCBI lineage: Eukaryota > Metazoa > Chordata > Mammalia > Rodentia > Chinchillidae > Chinchilla > Chinchilla lanigera. The sequence goes on along the minus strand of NW_004955508.1, from coordinate 3,015,154 downwards.
TGGATACATTCCACTCAATAAATATTATTATAATCCTATATGGTCCTAGTGAGGAAAAAATTGGTACTGAACAAAGCTACATGAACGCTTATCTTGAGAAAGACAGATTCTAGTTGGAGCTTTTGCCATGGAAAGCAGGATATGATTTCTTTTCATCACATTAAGTGTGTGTGTGTGTGTGTGTGTGTGTGTGTGTGTGTGTGTGTGTGTATTCATTCTACCCATGCTATGGGACACTTACCTTAGGTCTGACAATTTTCTAAGAATGAGGCTAGATGGAAATCAAGATAGACTAGGACCTTGATTTTTTGCTCAAGGAAAACAGCTTGTTATCATTTCTTGTTCGTTTTCCATTTCAGAAGAAAAAGTTCTGCCCTTGGCAGTGATGAGAGGCCAACTCCCCAGGACAGCAGGAAAACCTGAGGTCTGTATTTTTTTTCTTTTCTTTTTTTTTTTTTTTTTGACACAGGGTCTTGCTATGCAGTTCAGGCTGGTGTTGAGTTCACTTTGTAGCCCAGGCTGGTCTCTAACTTGCAAAGATCCTCCTGCCTCAGCCTCCCAAGTGCTGGGATTACAGATATGCGTCACCACTCCCGGCCTGTATTTTTGATATACCAAGTGCTCTTTTGTAAGAAACCAAGAAATGTTCGGTCTTTAGGAGTGGAAAGAGGGCAGAGGAAGAGGAGAGGCTAAATAAATGTCGCAGGCAGGGTGGAAAAGGGACCAGGAGCCCGGGCAGAGTTGAGGCAGCAGTGGTAAGCAGGACGCAGCTCAGACAGGCGCCCTCAGAAGCCCTGCCACACCCATCCCCAAGGTTGCCGGCCTTCAGCAGGGAGGACTTGGTATCTCAGACCCACACCTGGGAAGTTTCTCCCTGCGCAGGGCTGGGAATTGGGAGCAAAGTTCTGTTTTGCCATTGTCCAGGTCCCTGCTGCTCACACCTCACTCCCCTGTCACCACAAGCCCAGAGAAGACTTCCCCTTTGCTTGGGAATTGCCCCCTCCCTGAAACAAATCATCTATATTGTGTATAGTGCGTAAGGCAAGACTTCATCTTCTAGAATCAGAACTCATCCCCTTTGCTTGCTCTGCTCCAGCCATGCCTGTCTTTTTTTTTTTTCCCCTATATGCCATGTTACTGTTTTAGGGTCCCTCTGCCTATAATGCTCATCCCAGATTGTCACATGGCTGGATTTGCATGGTCAGCCTTTAGCCTGCAGCCTTCAGGGAGGCCTGCCCTAACCACCCTATTTAACGCTGACTCCCCCCAAGGACCCCCCACCAGCCCAGACATCATCTAACAAGTCACCTCGCTCCTTCTCTTCCTCTTTCCATTCTCTATTTTCATAGGTGTCATGGGAAAAATATTAAATCAATCACATACTGCAGCTCCTAGTATGTTATGACCTTATTTTTTAAAGATGTTTCCCCGATTTATTCCTGATTTCCATTTCTGTTCCCTCCATTTCCACTCTAAGACCTGGATATAAGTTCTTAAATATAAACACAGTATTCTTACATATAAGGTATTGCTTGGTTTGTTAAATGTTTTGGATTTGCATAAATAGTATCATGCGACAAATCTTTTTCTAGTTACTATGCGTTGCATTCCTCTGTGGGTTATAAGGATTTATTTGCTACATATTTCTATGCATTTGTCACACCCAGCTCCTGGAATCCACCTGTGTGCGAATGGATTGTACGTATAGCCAGGGGAGGGGTAACTGGGCCATATTTATATACATATATAGTCTAAGTGTTTTTCATGTATTAATTTATTCATTCCTCACAATAACCCACTCGGTAAGTGTTAATCATTGTCCTTATTTTGCAGGTGAAGTAACTGAGGCACCAAGTGGTTATGACTTGCCCAAGCTGTTTACTGAGTGGCAGAGCTGGGCTTTAAGTCTACAAAGGAGCCCTTGCAGCTGAGTATAGGAGAAGCCCACAGCCTGGTCCTTTCTGACCCATCATCCCATCCCCGTATGTTTACACCAGTGGCCCCAGGAAGTCACTGACACTGCCCCTCCCCTTACCTGGGCTGTTTCACTGCGTTTTGTGATCTTCTGCCTTCAGACTACAGAAGGGACGGAGGTCGAATGTTTTGAGATCCAGATGTCTCTGTCGTCATGTGTTGCCGACCTTAGCCAGGCTCTGGCACTGCTTTGATATGACCCCATCACTGCTGCTGAGCGGAGATTTCACCTCACTAATGCCAGCGGAGGGTGTGCCAAGTACAGTATTGGGGAGAGAAAACAGCCTGCAGCTCTGCCCCCACTGTACACAGCAGTGCCTTCCTCGGCTTTGCGCACATGGGTCATGGTCACCCCCTTTTCTATGCCCAAGGTGTCTTTTTTTTTTTTAGTGTTTAGCTAGATTTGCTCCATTCTGCAGATTTATATGCTTCCCTCTTGCTTCTGAGGCAAAGCGAGGGTTGAATTTTGTGTGTGTGTGTGTGTGTGTGTGTGTGTGTGTGTGTGTGTCCTTATATTCTTCACAATGCTAATCATGCTGAGCATGCTGGTGTACACTTATAATCCCAGTATTTGGGAGGCTGAGGCAGAGGATTGCCTTGAGTTCAAGGCTAGGCTGAACTACATAGTGAGGTCCTGGCTCAAAAAAACAAAAACAAAAACAAAAACAAAAAAACAAGCTGGGCATTGTGGTACATGCCTATAATCCCAGCACTCTGGAAATTGAGACAGGAGGATCGCTGTGTATTCAAGGCCAGCCTGGGCTATACGAGTGAGTTCGAGGCCAGTCTGCACTACACAGTAAGACTCTGTCTCAAAAATAAAGCCAAAAAACCAAAACCAAAACCAAAACCAAAACCAAAAATAAAACGGAATGCTGATCAGTACCTGAAATGATCACCTTTGTTTATTCGTTTGTTTCTTAACCGTCTCTCTTACTGTAGCACTGTAAATGCCCCACGCACAAGGACCATTTCCTGTCTTATCTCCATATCCCAAGCTTCAGTGCAGCATCAACATTGTTAAGTGTGACATAAGAAATAGCCACTCTTTCTAGGACAGTTAGAAACAAAGGAGGTGAGTCACTCCCTTCCCACTGTTCAACTGTAAATGCCATACCACCCTAAAGATCACCCAGGTTTTAATCTGGGAACCCCCAGTGATTATCTAGGTTTAGACTTAGGAGGTCGCCAGATCACTGGCATCAGAGAGCCACAGCTGGAGGCACTCTGGATCAGCAGCGTCTGACCCTGGAAATACCGGTCGCCTGAGTTGTTGAGGCCTTTTTCCCTTTCACACTTGAGCCCTTTTCTTTCTTCTTTGCCCTCGAATCCCTTTTTACTTCATCTTCTTTCCCTTCACCCTTCTCCCTGTTCCTGCTGCTGTCCCGTGATCTTCAATAGACATAGCTGCATACTACATACTACGGGTGGATGCTTGGCAAGTCTTTCCCTGTCACAGACAAGAACCTGGACTATTTTCGGCCCACTCAACTGTACCATTTCCACAGAAACACAGTTGAAAATGCAGTTCATTGTGTTCCTTGGTTTCTTTTATTTAAAGATCAAGGATTAGGAAAAAAATGAGTACAGCTTATGTTCATGCAATAAATGACACTGTGGATAATGTTCTTTATCTATTTGTGTCTCATCAGACACAGTTAGGAAGAAGCTGGCAGCCTGATGAAGCAGAATATAGCTGAAGCTTATCTGGTACTTTGTACACAGTTGAACTCTTGAATGCCCCTAAAAGGATCTTGGGAGTCCGGTTCTGCCATTGTCCAGTTCCCTGCTGCTCACACCTCACTCCTCTGTCACCACAAGCCCAGAGAGGACTTCCCCTTTGCTTGGGAATTGCCTCCTCCCCGAAACAAATCATGTATATTGTGTATAGTGCATAAGGCAAGACTTCACCAGATCATCTTCTAGAATCAAAACTCACCTACCTGCGCTTGCCCTGCTCCAACCACGCTTGTCTTTTTTTTTTTTTTCCCCAATATGCCATGTTTCTGTTTTAGGGTCTTGGGACTCCCAAGATCCTTTTAGGGGGATTCAAGAGGTCAAAATCACGTGTACCAAAAAGATCTGTTCAAACTGCAGATAGCTCACTGGGTTCTGCTGCAACAAAGTACAGATGTTCATCAACATGGTTCCCGCTTCTGCAGTGCAGCTACCCTCTAAGAAGCCGCCATTTGTGAAACTGGAGTGAAGTATCATGAAAGAATATGTATCTTCAATTTTCTGGAAAAAAACAAAACAAAACAAAACAAAAAAAAAACAACAACAAAAAACCAACTACTAAAATACTCTTCCATTTTCTTCTTATTTGTATGAGTCCAAATATTTTTATATGCTTCAAAAGTAAAAGGTGGGCTGGGGATATAGCTCAGTTGCATAAGCTCCCGCCTAGCAAGTACAAGGTCGTGAGTTTGATCCCCAGTACCGCAAAAGAAAAAAAAAAAAAGTAAAAGTCATAGCAACAAATTTAAATTAGAAGCAAATGTATGAATGCTTCCAATGGGCTGGATATTAATTTGTAAAAAATATACAGCAGTGTTACCTTCTTATGACTTATTACGTATTTTTTGTTTTGGAAAATGTGATTTTTTCATCAAATGTGTCATTTATAGTGCATGGGGTTATTACTACTTTAATGAATTAATAAATGCATATTTAAAAATCTCTCAGTTTTAATTTTCTAATATACTGAATATCAACAGGTGTAAATCACCAAAAAAAGGCTTTTTGGGGTCCCTTAAAATTTTTTTTAAGGGTGCAATGGAATTCTGGGACAAAAGTTAAAAACTCTTATTTTATTCCATTGGAGGAAGAATCTCAGAATCTAGAGCAGTGATGGCGAACCTTTTAGAGCTTTCGATGGTACGAACAGCCCACTGTAGGGTGCGTGCCATGGGTTTGCCACCACTGACCTAGAAGTTTGATTTTTATGGGCAGTATTTATCAGAATATCTTTGCTTTGCCTTCATATTTCCCCCAGCTCTACTGAGGTATATTTGATAAAACTGTATATATTTAAAGCATACAATGGATTTTAAAATTTTAAATTTTTATTATAGTTATTAGTACATACTAATTGTAAAAGGTAGTAGATTTCATTGTGACATTTTTATACATGCTTCTTACATATAATGTGCTTTGATCACATCTGCCTTCCCTGTTTCCCTCTCTTTTGATATATGCAAACACTGTGAAATGGTTATAGCAACCCAGCCCATTAATGTAGCCATCACCCTACCCTTGATGAGAGTATAGGAGATCTGATCTCTTATTTCAGGCATACACTGTCTTTTATTAACTAAGTCACCAGCCTGTGAATTAAGTCTCCAGAACTTAACCATTGTATAATTAGAATTTCATATGACTAACACCTCCTACTTCCCCCAACCCTCACCCACCCCTAGTAACCACTCTTCTACCTGTTTCTATGAAGTCTACTTTTTTGGGTTCTGCATATAAGTACAATTATGCAGTATTTGTCTTTTTCGTATCTAGCTTATTCCATTTAATATACTGAATTCCAAATTCAACCATATTGTCAAAAATGACAAAATTTCCTCCTTTTTAAAGGCTGAATAATGTGAATAATCCTGTGTGTGATTGATCATTGCGTTTTCTTTCTTCACTCATCTACATTGTTTCCATATCTTGTCTACTGTGAATAATTCTGCAAAGAAGATAGGAATGCAGGAATCTTTTTGAGATTCCAGTTTCATTTCATTTGGAGATATACCCACAAGAAGTCAGATAGTAGTTTCATTTTTAAGTTTTTGAGAAATTTCCCCACCATCCCATTTAAGGCACACTTGCAATGACTGAAGCCCTCTTGCTAATGGTGCCAAGCTGAGGACTAAGGCTTTAACACATCGGCCTCTGGAAGACTTTCAGGTCTAAATCGATGGCATCATCCTAACAGGTATGAGGTGATATCTCTTGGTGAGGTGATATCTCTCCTTGTCTATGGGTAATTGTCAAAATGGATGATTCTACTGAGGGATGGCAGTATGGTAGAATGCTTCTATTTTGTCATCTTGCTGGTGTTTCAATTTTTATCCCTTAAGTAAATCAGATTAATCCTAGAAGAACTGATAAAAACAATTATAAAATAAGCACATTATATCAACTAAATATTTCTGTGAACACTAATGCACAAAATCTTAGGGACATATGACAATTAAATATGTATATATAGAGATATCTATATCCACATCCATTTGCATATGTATATCTATATCTGTATCTGTATCTGTATCTATATCTATATCTACATCTGTACTGTCTTAGTTACTTTTTTCTCATTGCTGAGACAAAATACCCAACACCCAAAATGAAGGAAGGAAAGGTTTATTTAGCTTACAGTTTGTGGAGGTTTCAGTCCATACTTGGCTGGCCCTGAGGCAGAAGGTAGCAAAGCAACAAGAGCAAAGGGGGGAATGGCAGCCGAACAGCAAACAGCCAGAGCAAACCGGAGGAATGGCGGCAAGCAGCTTCTTTCCCTGCCTTACTTTGTAAACAGGCTACCCCCACCAAAGGGGCGTATAACTCTCACGTAATCTCCATGCCCTCCTCTTCCACAGGCTCAGGATGTATACAAAGGAAGTATCCTGGCTTCCTGCTGAGTCACTTAGCCAAACCTCTAGACTCCCCAAGTTGACACAATGTTTTAACCATAACATATACCTATATCTATCTTTATTTATATGTATCCCTAGAGTCTTGGGGTTAAGAATCAATTGTTCTGTGGCCTGGGCTCAGAACTGGCATATTTTCACTCCTGTCTTATGCTAAACAAGTCACGTGACTAACCAAGTGTTCACACTCACTGTTAGGGGGATGAAGTGCAGAGTTACACTGCAAGGAGAATGACTACAAGGGCGAGTGAGAGACTGGGGCTATCACTGCCTTCTACCACATCAATAGAGTAAAATTAAGGTAGCAAGTCCAGCTTCCTAGTTATTGTCACTTGCAATTGCTGGCAGACCTTCTTTCCTTGCACAGATCCCTGGAAGTTTAGGGAATGTTCCATTGTTTTTTAAATTGACCACAAACTACTTGTGAAATAGATTCAATCCCCAAGATTTTGCTTTCATGAAATTTCCAAGTTAGTTATTTAAGCTAGTGTCCTATTTAACTTCCAATAGATGTTCAAAAAACTACAAAAACAAGTGCTTTATGGTGTTCATTGGCATATGATAAGTTATACAAACTCTATGTCTAAAGTACTCTCTTACAGTTAAATTACTGAATAGTTCATAGAGTGAGAAAAATAATTATAAAACATGTTATTATATCAGTTCACACAAAGGGGATTAGTTTTGGCCCTGGGCAAGGCATATTTTTAAAGAAATGTGTTTCTTCTAACAAACAATTGTATTCATTTTACTATAGATTGGAGTGGGAAGAAAAGAATAATGAAAAAAGTAATTTAAAGTGTAAAACCAAAGGTAACACTCTCATAAATACACATCTCATGAACAAGACCTTGCTTTATAATTTTAGGGCCCTGAGAGAAAATAAGGACAGTGCTTTAGCTGAGGGTTTTCCCAAAAGTTGTTCAAAACCCTTTAACAGGAATCCCTGTGGTTCTTGTCATATTAAAGACAAATATTTTATTCTTATTTTGTGTGCAATTAAAAGAGATTCTGTGAAAAACTAAAACAGCTGGTAAGAAACCAATTAATTTAAGTATTTCCACTTCAATTTTACTTTAATGTTGTTGATTAATTGATCACAGATAAAGGAACAGTGGAGAACAATCTTTAATTTATTATTTATTGAGTGCCTATCATGTGTTAAGCACTAAGGGAATTCTAAGGTAGCCTTTGTCTTTGTTTCCATGGAGTGTATAGTCTATTTGAAGAAGTAACCAGGGGATATATCTTTTTTAAAAAACTAATAAAAGGAGGTGTTAAATGTAAGTTTAACGAAAGATCCATGAAAGATCCATGAGAATAGAGGGATGATACTTGCTCTCCAATGTTTCTTAAGTTTCAAGTCATTTTGCAAAAGCCTTGTTATTCATGTGGGATTACATGGGATTGTGCCCACTTGAGCTCTGACAATGGTCCCTAATTGGCCTAAATCAGAGTAATCCCAACCTCTGGGCTAAAGTGATGAGTTCCAGCAACCTGTGGAATTCCTGTGGTACAAGAATTGGACATGGGAACCCAGGCAGCAGAAGCTCAGGCCTTTTATGGAACTTCTGGGACACAGGTATTCCCTCCTTTCGAATGACTAGGACATGGACATTTGGGATCTGGACCTGCTTCTGAACACTTTGCCAAATTTGGGGACCTCCCCACCACACACATATTACCTGAGGCAGAGTTGTCTTCCCATATAGAAACAGCCAAGGCCAGAGGGTCACAGTCCCAGCAGCTACCCCATTAAGGGACAAGCATTCTTTCTCTACTTGGCCATTGGACGCACTTGCAAGGTACTGTGAATGCTGAGCAAGAAGGCAAGGCAGCAGTTACATTCTGCGGCAGAAGTCCCTGGTACCCTGTGGAGGGACAGAAGGTGGTACCTTCCCACCAGCGGCACTGTCTTTGCCAGGCTAGTTCTATGACCTGATTTGGGCTGTGGTCTTTTCTGCCTCACCACTGAACACTCAATATTCTTCCAACAAATTTATGACCCAAATAAGTCAGCATCAATTTTCAATGCTTAAATGGAGAACCCTCAATAGAACCATTAGCCAAACTGTTTCCTTCTATTGTGTAGCCCATCTGAATTGGACTTCTGTTACTGAGCACAGAGGCACTTAACTGACACAGGGGCACTGGCAGTAAGTGTTCCAGTGGTCTGGGCAACAACAGATTGCTAGAGCATTACAAGTGCATAACTGAACTGAACCCAGTGCGTCCACCGCTAACAAGGTGCTCCTAGCAGGATACAGTCACATGATGATGGCAGGAACACAGAGGGCTGCAGGGTGGAACTGAGCTCACCAACCTGGCTTCTCCTGGCAACTGCTGTGCCCTCCCTACTTCCCTATTTATTGTGGGTAAGAAAGCTACAAAAAATGACAAACTAGCTTACTCTTCTTCAATTATTGTTTGCATTCCAAATTCCTGGCATTCCTACTTGGATACTGTTAGATAAAGATTTTCCAACCCAGCAGGATCAGTTTTCTGGAGTTAAGACCTTCAAGGAACAGATCTAATTCTGAGAGGCTCAGGAAGGCTCCCTCCCAGTTAGCCTCTGTCTAGACGGGCCTGCTGGCTGAGTATCCTCATGGCCGAGGGACAGCCATTTAGTGTGGAAGTCTTGTTCACAGTGTTCCCAAGAAATGCATGCATGAGGCAAAATTCCCACACAAGGTAAGAGTACACTTAGAAAGTATCTTGAATAAATAATACCGGCTTTATCACTATGCTTGTTTCTCCATGTTTGCACTTACACTTAGAATTTGTTTTGGTTATTCCTCACTATCTTGTTAGCTCTCATTTTCTTCTAATTTACCCAACATTTTTAGTTATTTTCAGTGGGAGATTAGACTAGTAATATGTCTTGGTCGCCATATTGTCAGAAATGGAGATCTTTCATTGATTGTTAATTTGTATCCTTGTATTTTTTCCATTCTTTTGTTTTAATTTGTTCTTTAAATCTCTTTAACATTTTAAAATGACTTCTCACTTCCTGCCTGTATTTTAAAGTTGTCTTACATTTCTCCAAATTTTCCAATATAATTATTTTATACTTTGTGTCTGATAGATTCAGTATCTAGAGTTTCTGGAGTCCTTTACTGATGTCCAGTCTTTCTGTGGGTTCTCACTCATGATGCCTTGTTTCCTAGTATGTTTAAGGTTTTCTTTCCATTTTGTGGTGTTGGGGATTAAATGCAGGACCCTTGCACATGCTCTACCATGGAGCTACACTTTCATTCCAGCTTGGTGTTTTTGAATAAAGTCTCTTTGCTTCTTGAATTGGTGTGTATGTGTGTATGTGCATGTATGTCTGTGTGTGTAAATTTCTAGAACTGGGGAAAAATCTCTGGATTTAGAGGTACTCTTCCCTAAGAGGACAAATTAAAAACCATATGCACAAGTTATATTTCATGTAAAATTATATTAACTTGAAGTGAAAACTTAGAAAGATATTTAAAGTTAATATGATGTGGGTGGGCAAGGAGGTTAAGAGGGTGCAAAAAGGAAAATGATGTAGTGATGAGGGGAAGGAAGGTTGGATAGCAAAGAAAAAAGAGGAACAAAAATGCACAAGCTCATGATTACCTTTAAGAATTTTTATAAATGTATATATGTAGGAAAAAAGCTTAAAAATAAAATGTATACATTTGGGAATATAGCTCAGTGGTAGAGCACTTGCCTAGCATATGTGAGGCCCTGGATTAAACCTTCAGCACTACAATCAATTGATCAATCAATCATATAAACAATATATCTCTACTTCTGAATATATATATATATATATATATATATGTGAAAACTAAATATTAAAGGGGTTGAGAGACTAATGCCCTGTGATCACATGCAAGGATAATTTGATTTTAAGAAAATATATCAACGTAATTCAATATACTGTATCAATCAATTAAGAGTCAATAATTTTGTGTTAGAATAAATACATTGCCTTCAAAAAAAGAGGATAAAATTTAAAAATTATTTTTAATACATGAAAAAATTTTTAAATTGATGAAAAATATCAGCAATTAATTAAAAATAGCCAAAACACCTTGAGGGATAAATGCAAAGAAGAAAAACAAGTGGTCAATAAAAATGTGAAAAAATTAACTTGAAAACGAAGCATCCGTTAGGGAATTGATATCTTCATTTGTCCTATCTGCAACAAATATTTTCCAATTTGATTCAGGTCACTGAATTTTTTAAAGTTGTCTTTGTATTTACATATAGATTTAAAATATTTTTCCTGCACACAGATTTCTTGTTCTTTTTCTTTATAGGTGTGATGTCACTTTTCACCCTTGAGGTTTGCAAGAACTGAAGAGGTTATAGTAACATATGGCATTGTTAAGGAGCTGAGGAAACCAACCTTCTTACTCTATGCATGATGAAAGCACAAACTACAACAGATTTAAAATATAATCAATCAACAAATATTAGGACACATGTTTATCTTTTGATCTTATGTTTGCATTTTGATTAATCTATACTGTAGAAATAAATGAACCAGGGAGCATAAAGATGTTATTATGGTAGGGTTTATAGTATGAAGCCCTAAGGAGGTGGGGGAAAACTGGACAGATATCTATCAGTAACAAATGTTATATTCCGTATTTGCAAAAATAAAGAATTCTCCCCATTATTATCATTATATTTATATAGATTATTTTATATGGAGGAATGTCTATGATAAAAATCAACTATTAAGTGAAGAAAGCAAGATACAGGGTGTAAATGGACACAAATGTGTTATTTGTACTGGGCCTGATGTCACTGATGTTTCTTGCCAAATAGATCCTGGGCTGCCCTTCCTGGAGCCTAGTCTCAGTCTATGTGTGCCAGTGATCTCAGTCCAAGGATTTCTCTGCAGAGATTGGCTTAGGGATTAGCATTTGATTCAATCAGAGGTAGTGAGTACAAACTCTCAGAACTTTTGTTGATCCTGTGAAAGTCATGTTTTCTTTTCTCCTGATCTTGGAACTGGATGGCTATGCCAGGGGCTGCTTGCCTAAGAATGGACCCAGATGGAGAGAAACAGAGGTGAGGCAGAACAAAGCGGGTGCTGATTTATGTTCCTCTATCCAGCCATTCTTGAAGCCTCATTGAGTATATGAACCAATAAATTCCCTTTTGCTGAACTACTGTGTCTTTCTGTTGCTTGTAACCAAAAGAACCCTGACAAATATATAAAATAATGTGGATGGTTTGATTCTGACTTTTTAATTAGAATCCTTATAATTATGCAATTGTGTTTGGATAAATGTATATGAATGTATTTGATGCAGAGGACTGAAATATTGATACCCTGAAATATTAACATTAGGTTTCTAAATGATGTAGGACTGGAGGGAGGGAAGGAGAATTAATAACTTTTTCCTCATCCATCTCTGTAATGTTGGACCTGGATACAAGTGTTTATATCTTTTGTAATTGTTTAAACCCTATAAAATTTTAAGTGGGTACATGTCAGATTCTGCAGAGGAAGAAATGATGCAAGGGACCCAGAAAAAGGAAAAAAGCTTACATTTGAAACTAGAAAAAAATTTAAATACAATAATCATAATTATTAGCTGATGGAAAAGTAGGAAAGCTTTCTGAAGTTCTTGATTTCAGAGACTGAGCATAGTTGAATATTGCTGTTGCATGTTGATCTTGAATATAAATTATTACTCTTTAGAATGCCCTTCCTAATTAACCTGCTGTACATATGACATTAATGAAATCATTTTAGGTATAAGACAGAGGATTTCTCCCTAATGATTAAAATATACCCCAATCCATGTTAAGAACATGAAGTATTATTTTACTATTGGCCTGGTTATTGGGGACCAGGCTGTATGAGGGTTGGTTGGGGGCCACAGAGCTAGCCACAGTGCTCCCAGGGCAAGATAACATCCCCTGAGGACAATAGAAAGAAACTTAGCTCCCTATTAACTTGTGCAGGCATCTGGGTGTGGAAAAGGGATTGTTCCCCCTGTAACCTTTACCTCTTTTGAAGCTTTACTTGTTCCTTATTTTTCAAAATCTTCAACTGTGTCACAAATGATGCATGATCCCATCACCTTTGCTTCTTGCTGGCTATAACAGTGAGTTGACCGTGGAGGTTGGCAAGCTTGTTCACTAGAGGCAAGTCTCCTCCTGACCCCTCTGCACTTTGAAATTTTTTTGTCCTTGTCAAACCCCTGACAGGTACCTAGGGGTTTAATCAGCCCCAAGCAACTGGTGGCCAAATAGAGACATCCTGTGACCTGAGAGGGAAGGGAAGCCCACTGGAGTGGGAAAGGAATTAAAAGCAGTGTCAAGGAACTCCATAGGTTGCCCAACAAAAGCTGGTTCGAAGATGGTAAAGGCAAGTCACTTCATCGCAGAAAGGTTTTCTTAAACTGGAACACTCGGCAGAGTGCGACAATGGAAAAGCAAAAATATGTGCAGTTGTTGCATATGCTGTGGAAATAGGCAGGGTCCCAAGTTAGTACCCACTCTCTTTCTAAAATGCTATAAGATATTACCAAATATAATCTGTAGTTCCAGCGGGAAGGAACTTTGAATGTGGAAAACTGGGATAGAGTGGGTGAAAATTTAAGAAGAGCCCATGATAAGGGAGAACAAATGGTCCTGGAGACCTTTTTATCATGGAGCGTGGTAAAATCTGTACTGAGATCTTTGTGTGCTACAATTACTACTGCTCCCTCTCATGAGGGAAAAGGGAAAGATAAGAAAGTAGAGAGACTCTTTACTGGGCCACACTGACAGAATTTTTAGAGGCTGACACAGTAAACCCAAGATGGTGTGGTGATTGTCGTTGGGAGTGGCAGTGACAGAGGAACTACCAGTGGTGGCAGAAGAGCAGTTTCCCTCCTTTCTGTTTCTCTTGGCTGCACCAGGCATGGTGCATAGGTCTAGTCCCACCTACACAGGAGGCAGTCTGCAGACAGATTCTTTATTCACAAGTGGCTGAAATTATTATGCTTCTGTTAGCTTTTGAAAAGGCAAATAAAGATTACAAACAGGACCTTGGAGCTGTCAGGACCATAAAATCCTTGGAAATTATCTAAAAGCTTGTCAAGATGTGGAACTGGATCTTATAAAAGTTCAATGTTAGCCTAAGCAATGTCAAATCTCACAGAGGGGGAATCCCACAAATGCTGTTAGAAGAAAAAAAAGGTCTAGATAGGTAACAAAAGGTATAGAAGTGACTAAGCCAGAGGCTAAGTGAAAGAACAGGGCACAAAGTTGCCAACATTCTTAAGACAAAATAAAATACAAAAGAAAATATTAATTATGAGTAAAAGGTTTTTTATTCCTTCTAGTTCTTATTATGAGATTTCTGTTCATTGACTTGTAAAAGTTTTGACTAGTCTTATATAGAAGAATTATTATGTAATCCTTTCTTTTTTGTTGTTGTTTTTTTTCCGGTACCAGGAATCAAACTCATGACCTTGCACTTGCCAGGCAGGTGCTGTGCCGCTGAGCTAAATCCCTAGCCCCTAGAAGAATTATTATAATTCAACTTGGCCAAATACATCTGAATGCAGTGATTGTCTTATGTGTGCTTGTCCATCCACCTATCTATTCAATTTGTAACTTGTTATCAAACTTGCAGCTATTTGTTTGAGCTCAACAATGTTTCTTCTTCTTTTCACCTTTTTGGATTTTAAAAACATTTGTCTGTAATTTAAATGGGCTTATAGATGTTATTAGAGTTAAGGACATGCTTCCATCCAGGTTGCCAGCTGATCAAAATGGTGTTAAGATTGATTTTACAAATGTAATGCATATTGCTGTCTGTGTACAATAATTTGGGAATCTTTCATTGGTCAAAAATAATGCGTTAATTGTGATTTCATTCTCATAGGTCATCAAAAATTTGTTGGGGGACCCCTTAGGCTTTGAAAAACTGCTGCATAGGACTCCCCTTGGTGAATAAAGGAGTTGCTGCCTGGAAATATTTTCTTCTAGTCTTTGTTCACTAATGGGACCCCAGTAGTTTCCATAGCCTTATGGGAGACACACCCCAATAAAAGTTACTAAACGGGCTGGGGATTTAGCTCAGCAGCAAAAGCGCTTGCCTGGCAAGCACAAGGTCGTGAGTTCGGTTCCTGGTACCGGAGAAAAACCAAAAAAAAAAAAAAAAAAAGTTACTAAACATATTATTGTTGTATGTTTACATGGGTCATCATCAAAAGGCTAAGTTTTCTGTGAGTAAAACAATAAAGTTTCATTAAAGGATGCTCTTGTTACAAAATAAAAGACAAAGATTTCCATATAACTATGACATTCATTATTGTTAGTCTCATGGTGTAATATATTTATGCCTTCTGGGCATACAGGTCTTCTAAGATGTAAAACTAGGATTGTTTATGGTAATAACCTTTCCCTTTAGACTCAGATATCTCCCTTTCTCTTGTGCTCCAGCTACTTGGGATAAGAGGTATATGTCAAGCCAAGATGGACTCAGCAGTCAAATAATAGCTTTAAAAAAAAACTTATGTGATATAGATGTTGTACGTGTCACTCTATTCTATACTAAGATAGACATTTAAGTGTGTTATAAAAATAATGTCATGATTGTCACATTAAAATACTATGTATGGCTTTTGATCTCAAGTTTTTTTGTACATGATATAACTGTTGTCTGTTAACATTCTGCAGGGATTCACCTACTAAAACAGGCATTGTTGGAAAGAAATACCAGTCCTCTGGCTATACTTTATATCTCAAAGTGCTTGATATTCAGGTGAGGTTATAACTAGTTGAGCTCACTGCTTCCTCTGCAATACTGGTGTCATTGATATTCTCTTCTGGGTGTTCAACAACTAAAGTTTACAGACCAAAACTAGAAAGGTAACTGAGCTAAAAGGACAGCCAATATTTTGGCCCTAGACCTCCAAGGTCAATGAGGACCCAGGACATGAGGGAATCTTTTCTACAGGATCCTACAACTTTGGCAAGTCACCCAACCTCTTGAGCAGGGAGATTGCTGGACCCTAGAGGACTAGAATCAATAAGCATACAGTTCACAAAGGAGGATCATTAAAAGGGAAATGTCCCCCATGCTTTCACAGAAAGCAACATGGTCAAGAAGGGCCATGACCCATACTGATGGCTGACGCTGACAAGAACTGAGAGGTTTTATACATGGGTTCCAAAGAAATGACTGAGGAGACTTAACTGGCCTTGACAGACAGCAAGAGATTAATTTTGATTAATACAGGTTTCACTTTAACTTGGTCTTAAACACCCAGCAGAAAAGTATAACCAAAAGATATATGAAAATAATGCCATAGTAATAAGCTAGATATAAAAAGGGCTCCAATCACTGACCCCTTCTGGCAGCTTCCAGCTGCATGGGTAACTGACCACAGTTATGATTCATTAAGACAGGGAAAGTAGGGGATATAGCTCAGCAGCACAGCACCTGCCTGGCAAGCATGGGATTATGAGTTTGATTACCCATACAAAAAAAAGAGACAGGAAAACTACAATGGAATCTATAAAAGTTCAACAAGAATCTTTAAATTCTTTAGCTAAAATTGTCCTTTTAAACTACCAGAATCTCCACCTTCTTACAGCTAAAGCTGGAGAGATTCATGATAAAATATCAGACTCTATCAGTAGAGGGATCTAAGAGCCAGTGGGCTGCAGTCACTATTCCAGTCCTATAAAAATAGATTCCGGACTTGGTTCTTTTTCCAATGTGCCTTTCTGTTCTAGTGCTTATGTTTTGATTATGCATGCTCTAATTTCTCAAAAAACTTGTTTATTATTGTTCAGAGGCCACAAAACTCCAAATGATCATGCAAATGGAACCAACAGCAAACATGCTGGACTTCTTTTACTGGAATCCACCAGATCCACTAGATTGACCTTGTAAAGAGAGTTCATAGCTGTTAAATCACAACATATCTTCCCTCTGAGGGCACATTAGGTTAGCTCTCTGGAGAAAGCCCCTGACTGTGGTCTCCCCTTTATTAACCCTTCTAAACTCAAAGCAACTAGATGAAAACTATAACCCTGCTCCCCTAGCTCTTCAAAGGAGGGAATATTGTAGACAGCTAAGTTAGTTATCTACAATAACTAACTTATTAGGGGTGAGCCCTCAGCACAAAAGACAATGTGACCAGAGACACATTCACTGAAGGACAGAGTTCAAAAACAATAAATAAAGAGGTACAGCTACACCCACATACTCACCTTTCTTTAAAAATACAATTATAAAAACAAAATGGAAAGTATTGGTTACCTCCACAGACACAATTAGTCTTGCTACCTTTACCTTAAATTTTTTAGATCTGCTTGCAGAAAGTACGCTACATGATCAGAGAAACTTCTCTAGCAACCTACTATAGAAATGATCCCTGAAAGTATAGCCTTCACTTGCAGCAAGTAAATACACTCCATCAGAGCTTCATTAACAAAAGGATGAGTTGACAAGCACATTAAGGGCTCAAGTCTTATAGAAAGATGTCCCAACAGGAAAGTTGGATGGCCTGCTGCAGTTAATAACATGGGGACAAGGATATCCTTGTGTATTAATAGGCCATGGAACACCACTGCGGGTGCCACCCAGGAACGTGTGGCCATGGAGAGAGGAGATCTCCAAACCTGTAGTGGAGTCTTCTGCCACTGGGCACATTTTGGATTCTACACTGGACTGATTATATTGATATATTTATGTCTTTTATTTCTGTTCCTAGTCTGGTACAAGGGATGCCAAACCTGACAACACCTAGATGCTATCCAACCTCAAATCATGCTGTTTCAACTCTTATAGTTACAGAAACAAAAAGGGGAACTGTTGGGGACCAGGCTGTGTAAGGGCTGGTCAGGGGCCAAGACGCTGGCCACAGTGCTCCCAGGGCAAGATAACATCCCCCGAGGACAACAGAAAGAAAGTTAGTTCCCTATTAACTTGTGCAGGCATCTGGGTGTGGAGAAGGGATTGTTCCCCCTGTAACTTTTACCTCTTTTGAAATTTTACCTGTTCTTTATTTTTCAAAATCTCCTTCAACTGTGTCATGAACGATATATGACCCCGTCCCCTTTGCTTCTTGCTGGCTGTAAAAGTGAGTTGACTGTGGAGGCTAGTGAGCTTGTTCACTAGAGGCAAGTCTGCTCCCGAACCCTTTGTACTCTGAAACTTTTTTTGTCCTTGCCAACCCCCTGATAGGCATCCAAGAGTCTCATCAGGTCCCTGCACCTGGTAATTTGTCTTTCTCAAATTTTAATTCTGGGTTAATAAACTGATTATGTTATTAGAATTTATTCTGCAGTATATTTGAAATAGTCACTTGTGGTGTTTGAGACATTTTCCCATACTGGTGTATTTTGTTTCTTGACTCTAAATATAAACAAGTGAGGGAATAGATTACATGATCAAAAATCTTGATTTCATAATTTTATGAAAGTGAAATTGCAGGCATAGACATATGGTATTTACATTTGCATTTTTTAGTGAGTTTTTTTTTTTCCCTCTCTTGGAGACAGTGGGAATACTGATGACAGAGTGCAGGCAAAAATCAGTGCTGCCAACTCTGGCTGTGGAGTGGCATTTCACAGGTTGTAATCTCACAGTACATTTCAAACCCATAAGAGGTCATTTACCTTCTCTCAAAGCCTTTAACTCACTTGAGAGATGGGCTTAGCCAAAGAGAATGCTCCTGTGAATTGGTAACCTGGCTTTGGGAAAAGACTTACATAGTAACTAAGGTGTTGGATAAACAGACACTAAACATTTATTTACAAAGAAGCTTCATATGATTATTATGTCAATTATTTCTTCACAGCACACTGTAGCTTCCTTTTGTACTCATTTCCAGGAAGAAGCTCAGTTTCAACATAATTAAAAGTTGAGAATGGTTTCCTTGAACATGGGTCTATCAGATTATTAGGTTATTTTGTCTCTGCAAATCTAGTATGTTGTATTTAGGATGTAAATACTCATAGCTGTGAGCAGTTTATAGAAAAAGGGACATTTCAGCAGTATCTGACATTTGATGTGCCATGTATTAGATATTATCCATTAAATCCTTCAAAAAATTTTTTGACGAATGACACTGAAAGAAATAAATAGCATTATCTGGAAAAACAATAAAATGTAAATAACTTTTATCCAACTCATGAGAGAGCATAATTGATTTATTGATTTATAGTACCATCAACATTCTTGTAATGTAAAATTTAGTAGGTAGCTTAGACATTAAATTTTAAACTCAGAGTCATCATCAATCTTTTATTTCGATCTGATAAGCTTCTGTGGTTACTCCAACAGTGGGAGCCTAATATGAAGCAATTCACCTTGGTAATGTTATGCTGTCTTTTAAAAATCTAGAAACAAGTGTATTACTTAGTATAACAGAAATAATATATAGCTAATTTTTTTTAACTTTGCATTGGAATAGGGATTATGCTGCTTTGCCTAACAGCTTATTTTTTTTCTCAGCTTTATTGACGCCAGCTGAGTCCTTAATTTTCGTGACTAGAACTGAAATGCTGTTCTTTTAATCTTCTGAGTTGAATTCTAGGTCATACAAAGATTAAGTGAAGTGACTCCAAACCTAAAATCCTCTAATTACAGAATGTCTGTTCAGGTCAGTGTTTGGTCTTCATTTTCCCCTCTCCTGGTTTGTAAAGAGATCTTCTTGAACTGCAAATTTAAAAAGCCTTGGCTTGCTCATCTGTGGTAAAGCAAACAGATTTGAAGAGGGCATCTATTTAGCTACCACTTGTTTTGTTTACTCTGAGATTAGGCGCAGGTTTACAAAGGAAATGTACTAAATTTAGAGTGGACAGGATTCTTTAAGACATCACTTGACAGTTGTTTCTTCCTATAGCCTCTTCTGAGTGATCTGTGATCCAGGGAGAAATAGGTAAGTATTTTAAACTCTGCAAAAATTTGGGAATGCAGTTCTGGAGGACATAGACATATCCACAAATTGATCAAATAACTTACTAGTGTGTTTCTAAATGGCAGCCTATATTTCTTCACTGCTTTTTAAAGGTGCTTGAAGTAATTCCTCTAAAGGTCCATTGACCTTTTTTTTTTAACCACTGACCATCACCTAAGGGAAGACCATGTGACTCATTACTGTAATGGCCTGGGTAAGGAAACCCCAGGGGAAAGAAGCCAGAGCTGCAGTACAGCCTCCTTCCTAATTGGACTGTGATGAAAAAGAGACTAGTCACGGCTGAAGCCAGGGGCGGGGAGGGCTGCTTGAGCATCTAGGGCAACCTGGAAGCGGCAAAGCTTTGCACCTTCGCATAAGTAGACAATTCATACAGCTACTTTGGAGCTTTAATTGTACAAAGACACAAGGGACCTTTCAAGATTCAAAATTTGCTACTTTTTTTTTACAAGATATAAATAATAGATGTATTTTTCCTGTACATATCTTTAAAAAAATTTTTATTAGCCCATGTTTGTAGTGCATAATATTTACCTCCATCTTAGGGAGTAGGTATATGTACTTACTATACCTTTTTTTTAACTTAATATATCTTAATTATTTTTATTGCCTTTCTCCTTCTCTAGATCCCCTTTCCATTTGCAAAAGATCTACCTCCTTGTTTCCTGTTGTTTATCATTTATTTTTAAAAATTATTTATATTTTATTATTTATATTTTATATTATTTATATTTTCCCATACAGAGAAGCTATGTGATAGTGAAGCTTCATGTCTCATTTATTTCACTTAACATTATGGTCTCAAGGTGCATTCACTTTCTACAAATGACTCAAGTTTATTGTTCTTTATGGCAGGATAGTGCTCCAGTGTGTGTAAATAGCACATTTTCTTTATCCATCCATTCATCCATCTGTCAATATGCAGGCCACTTACAAGATTTGGTTGTTATGAGTTGTGCTCTATAAACATGGGCAAGCATGAATCACTGTGATACAATGTCGTTAACTCTTTGAAGGAAGATACCTAGAAGGGGAGCAGCTAGGTTAAATGGAGTTTAGTTTTTTGAAGAATCTTCATACTAATACCACTATATTTCTATAACAGTGGCATTAGTTTGCATTCCCACCAACAATGTAAAAGGTGTTGCGTTGTTTGATTTCTTGATGTTAGCCATTCTTTCTGGAGTAAAATGGAATCTGTGTTTTAATTTGCATTACTCTAGTGGCTAGCGAGAGTGAGCATTTCTCGTGTATTTATTGGCCATTTATATTTCTTCTGAAAAGTGTCTTTTTATTTCAGTTGCCCATATTTGCTGGGTCTTTTATTGGGGGGGGTCGTCTTTTTTTTAGTTCTTTGTAAATGCTAGATATTAGTCCTCTGTCAGAAAAGTAGCTAGCAAAAATTTTCTCTCTGTGGATTGTCTCTCCAGTCTGTTGGTGGTTTCCTTTGCTGAGCAGATTTTTAATTTGATGTAATTTCAGTTGTTAATTATTGATGGTATTTCTTGTGCACTTGGGGTTCTATTTAGAAAGTCCTTTCCTGTGCTTTTGTCTTCAAGAGTTTTACCTATTTTATCATTCAGCAGATTAAATGTTTTGTTTGACATTTCTTTAAAAAAAAAAAGCTGCAGTTGGCAATGTGATCTTCTGCCTTAGAGAAGGTATTATTAATTAATGAAGGACTTTAGGTTATTTTTATCACTCTAAAAAATTCAGAAATGTCTTGGTGGTCCTCAAAAGTCGGGAGACACTCTGTGACACTCCTTTTTTGCTATCTCTGCTTGGAGAACTTGCCTGGGGCATGAGGGTGAGTAGGAGTAGTAATGGGGACCAGGCAGACAGACCTGTAGTCACATTTCAGCATTCACAGTCATTAATTCTGTAGCTCAGCAGTTCTCAGTTG
Source organism: Chinchilla lanigera (assembly GCF_000276665.1). Lineage (NCBI taxonomy): Eukaryota > Metazoa > Chordata > Mammalia > Rodentia > Chinchillidae > Chinchilla > Chinchilla lanigera. The sequence continues at coordinate 2,993,714 of NW_004955508.1, read as the reverse complement.
GTGGCTGGCCGACTGTGAACATGGAACTTAACACTCCCTGTTTCCTTAAGAAAGTGGAGTCGACGATAATTAGCTCGAGCGAGTATAGAGTTGGGTAACGAGTACCTGGCTTGCAGGGGATGCTCCCAAATATTGCTTTCCTTCCTCTTTTCCTCCTGGCTGCTTAGTAAGTTGGGTAAACCCCACGACTCTCATACCTTCCAGCTCTTAAATTCCTTCTCATGTAAAAATGGAAAAATTTGACTACTGTTGGGATATTAGTCCCAGGTGATTTTTTTTAAGAACTGTGCTACTCCAAAAAACAAAAACAAAAACAAAAACCAAACAAAAAAACCCCACACAGAACAAATCAACTTCAAACAGCCAGAACTGCAGCAGAAGCTGAAGTAGCAGATAGACCACATGAATCTTTAAAGTACCAGGCCGCTAAATCGTTTAAGAAAGACCCTTGTTCTCTTTTATGCAATCCAGAGAAGAGCTGTGCAAAGTCAACTGACTAACAAAAAAAGCTTCTGCCTTTATCTGACCTTGCAACCTAAGATACTAACTGACTAATCTTCCTAGTTGATTTTTCCTTTGGTCTAATTTTCCACCCACTGTTTGCCTGATTGGGAAATCTGCTACATCTACAGAAACCGACTCATCAGCATTCACACTAACCCAAGCGCCACATTGACCACCATTTGGTAGACTTTCCTCCTAACAGCTTCTGTGAGGTCCCAGAGCTCCATGGTGACCCTTGTAGCTCTGCATATGTTTTTGTCATACTTCTATGAAGAGGGATGGCTGAATCAATTTTAATTGGATTCACTGCCACAATTCGATGATCTGTCACAATTCTTGCCCAATACACCCGATCATGATTATTAAAACTCTTTTTTTTTGTGCTATTTATAGAATTGTTTTAACTGGTCTACTAATCCACTTCTGAGAACTAAACTTGGATGTGTAACTTTTGCAACATTTTACTATACTTTTTTCATGGCTGAAATCAATACTATCATGTGTTTAATGGTTAGTCTAACTGCACAAACTCTCCTCCAAGATTTTTCCCATACAGTGCTTTCTACTCGGGAAAGTTTTTACTGAATCAGCCCACAAACCATTCTGGCTCACAATCTTTGCTTCTAACCTAAAGTTGAAGCATAGCTTGCTGTAAATGATTTTGAATAAAATGCTATGGTACTATCAACTCTTCGATATTCATATTTAAATTTAATTACATGGACTTTCATAAAATAAACCTCTCACCACTGGGATTAAGAATGTTTATAAATCGTTTGTACAAACAATCCTTCCATCATGCTTTTCACATTAAATAATACATTCAAGTCAGTTTTCCCACTGTATCTATAATGTTACCATTGGATAGTACAGGTCAGGAGTCCACAAACTTTACCTTTAAATAGTCAGATAAATATTTAAGCTCTTCAGGTCATACCATCTCTATTGCTACTACTCAGCTCTCCTATTGTAGCTCTTAAAGCAGCCACAGGTGATATGTAAATGAATGTGTGTGGCTGTGCGCAAATGCAGCATTTTTAGGGATACCAAAACTGAGTTTCACACAATTTTCACATGTTATGACACGTTATTCTTCCTTTCATTTATTTTACAATCATTTAAACATGTAAAAAGAATTCTTAGCTTGTGGGCTACACAAAAAGTAGCAGAGGGCTAGAGTTGCCCTGTGGCTACAGTTTTCTAATTACAGTACAGTTTTGGGCCAGGAATAGACCTAGGTTTTGTGGGGCTGAATGCTTTACAACTAGGGGAACTCTCTTTAAGAAAAGGAATGTAAAATTACTCATACAAAATTACATACAGTGCACTGAAAGGACCCATGCAAAACACTGAGCCTCTTTGGAATCCTGGCCAGCTGCCCCTGGTAACTTGACAGATTCCCCTGCAAAGGTTCCCAGACCTGGTTGATCAGTGGAGTCACCAACAGGACTTTTTAAACTGCAGGTTCCTGCTAGAATACTTGAATTGGAATCTCTGAAGGTAGAGCCTGGGAATTGGCTGTCTTATAAAGCTCCCTAGGATATTTGTGCAACTAGGTTTAGAAATCACTATTTTACTCATCATTTTATAATAGTGCATGAGTCCATTTGAATTGGTACCACAAATACGTTCGTTGCTTAATCATATTTCTTGCCAAGAAATAGGTTCCAATCATTGTGATTGCCTCATAGGCTAAAAGTTTAGTTTTATCAAGACTGATCTATTATTAAAAGATCTCAATAGACTACACAAACTATCGATTTAATCCATTTATTCTCTTACAAGTAAACATTGACCCATGTATATTAACCCGGCTTTTCACTATTTTGACCCAGTTTAATATTTTCATATGTTAAGCCTTCTCCTTCAAACTATTGATAATTTTTAAAAATCTTAAATCTTTGAGTTGACATACATTTTAAATGGTCTATGAAGTAAATAAATGACTATTAAAGAACATTTGATATTTCTGTCACAACAAATTACCAACCCTGGGCATGAAGATAGCTGAGTCACTTGTTATTGCCTGATTAATCACCATATTTATAAAAGATCAGTTTAATATCCCTGTAAGTATTTTACATCTTTTGAATTGTTCAAATATAATATTATTCTTCTCAGGATGCTGAGATGTCTTCTTGGTCATAATTAGGTAATTCTGTCTATAGAATAGGTAGACAGGTAAGGTGGGTTATTTTTCATTCTATATTTGGCAAGATAGAAACTAGCAAAACTTTTGATAAACAAATGCCTCATCATTGCCAGAAATACATATTTAGTATCAACTGGAGGTTTCATTTTAAGGTCTGAGAAAATCTGTCCTTGTGTTTTCATATTATCCTTATTAACAGGGGCTTGAAAATCCTATGTCCCAGACAAGGTGCAAACACAAATGCCTCTAATTTTGTTCACCCATCAGAAACCAAAACCACTTATTTTCCTCACTCAAGAAGCACACACACAAGTCAGCTGTAATTCTGATGGGCTTTCCTTTATAGGTGATTTGTTTCCTTTCTCTAACAACTTTTAATATTCTATTCTTATGTTGAATTTCTGAAATTTTGACTATGATTTTACTTGTCATGGTTTTTAAAAAATCATGGAGAGTTCTATATGCCTTACTTTTGTTTGTTTGTTTGTTTTCTGGTACAGGGAATCCAACTCACGACTTTGTATTTGCCAGGCGGGAGCTGTGCCGCTGAGCTAAATCCCCAGCCCCTATATGGCTCACTTGACTGTATGTCAAATTCTTTTTCCCTGCCAGGGAAGTTTTCTGCCATGACATCTGTGAACAGGTTTTTTATACCATTTGTGCTAGCTCTTGTTTTTTCATTGACTCCAATGAATCTTATGTTATTTTTCTTTGCATCATTTAGCAGCTTCTGGATGGATTTCTTCTGGTCCCTTGCTATTCTTAAGAAATTTTTCTTTTTGTGATCACTAACCACAAGCCTGTCTTCTATTCTAATATTCTGTTCTTGCATTGATTTATTCTGCTACAGATACTTTCAATAGAATTTTTAGTCTCCTGCATACCTGCTTGAATCAGTTTTATGGGTTCCATTTCTTTCCTATGGTGGGCATCCATGACTTCCATCATATTCCTTAGCTCTACTATTTTTTTTTTTCTGTATCTGCTCTAGAGTTACTAGGCTTGTTTTTCATTGTGGTCACCATCTCTGTAGTTATCTGAGAAAATATTTCTGATTTGATTTTTTTCTAGAGCCTCATTCATTTGCTTTGTTGTTACTACTTTAGTGAGACCAGGTGGGTGACTTTAAGATTGTCCCATCACATTGTGCCCTAGGTTTGCCTTTGATGAACTGGATGTCTGGGGTTGCATCTTGTTTTAAGTGTCTTTTCATTTTCTTTTCTTTTTTTTGGTTTAATTCCTAGGTTGAGGCCTATAACTTTGCCTATGGTGACTTGCTTTATTGCTAGTATTTATAACCCTTAGGAAATAACTACTTCTCAGAGGTGTCTTCCAGGTGCAGGTTCTTAGTTTTTGGTTTCTTAGTCAGTTGTAAGATTCTATCTCTTTAATTTATTGGGAATGAGAAGTTGCTGCCTGGTTGACCCAGTCCTTGGCTCTTTGGCACTGTGCTACAGTATTTTCTACAACCCTTAAGCAATCTCAGTCTTGGAATACCAGGAAGAACAGCTGGTTAAAACAATTATGTCACTTTGGCTAAAGTGGTACAATCAGCAATAACAATAGCATCAAACACAGCCTTGAAAGTTACAAACTGAGGTGGCCATTAATTTGCCACCTCTAACCAGATGAACTAGATTTGTGGTTATATATCAAAATCTAAAAGAAACCAGAAAAATGTATGCAGTAAATAAGCCCTCCATATGTCAGTTTTAGCCTCAGGAGAGAGAGTTTAGAAGGGATAGGGGGAAGAATAGAGAAAAATAAAAGAAGAGGAAGAGATTAGAAGCAAGGCTGGAGGAGAAAGGAGGATCTACGAAACTTTGGTAAACTGGAGCAAGGACAGGAAGGAAAGAGAGAAGGAAGAAGTAAAAGGAAGAACAGAACCACAACCACAGAAAAACTAGAAACCATGTTTATGCTCATAAAAACAATGAAGAGAAAAAACCCAAATCAAAACAAACAAACAAACAAACACAAGAAAGAAAGAAAAAAGAAAAGAAAAGACAGAGAGGGGAACAAATGTCCACTTTAAGGTTTGTCTCTGCTGTCACTGGTAGACAACATGTGGAGGCAGAATCCAGATTCAAGCTGATTTATCCCAGCAAGCCAGTAGCTTTATGGCGGGGCAGTGGATAAACTCAATGAGCCTGCACCTTTATTTCCCTTGAAGTTCAGGTGGGTTTCTGGCTGTGAGGCTGTGGGTTGAACTCAGCTGGGAGCTGCTAGATGGAGCCAGCAGCTGTTCTGAGTTCTGAGCTCAGTTAGCCCCTCCAAGATGGCTCCTGAACAATTGCCCTCTTCTGTGGGATGGCCAAATCCAATCCACTCACCAGCCAGGGCAGTCCACAGTATCCACTCCTCCGTTGCACTGCTGTGGAGACCTCTGGGGTTTCCAGCAGTCACTGTGTGTCCACAGGTTTGAACTGCTCCTCCCACACAGTGAGTCTCAGGTCAGGGAGAGGACACTGCCCACTACCTCTTTCTTCTATGTTGAAGTTTCTCTCCTCTCTCTCACCATGGGCTTTAGCTCTTGCTTCAGATCCTTCCTGGGTCCAGGGGATCCACTTCTCTCCTTCTTCTCTTCCTTGGGTTGCTATATTCCAGGGTCTGGACAGCACATCTCAGAGAGGCTGTTTCTCTGCTGCTTACAACTCTGCCATCTTCCTAGAAGTCCCTGAGAAGCACACACAGAAGGTAAAGCAGACACTGATGCACTGAGTTTTAGCTGTTACTGGGGTAGTATGGCATATGTAGAAACTAAGTCAATTATGTCCAACTGGTTCTCACCAACAAGGATTACTGTGTCTAGCCACTCAAGCATTTGTTCATTTATTGATTCATGAATTCATTAAGTATTATGTAAGTTCTATGGCTCAGCTAGACACAGTACTGGGTGCAGAGAGTCCAGTTCATAGTCTTAGAATTTAGGTTCCTACAGGGAAAGAAAAGCAATAAAAAGCTAAGTTCACATGATGATAAACAGTATGTAGAAAATCAAACAGTGAAGCCCAGGAGAACATGTGTTTGGGTGGATGGAGGAGGGCATGACTGCTCTAGAGAGTCAAAGGTGGTGGTGCTATCGGAGCTGAGATCCTAAAGTTGGGAAGGAGTTTGCCATACGTAGCTCTCAGGGAAGATGTTCCTAGCATTGTGCGGTCCTGCATATGGACAGTCAATTAAAGCTCTTGAAATGTCAGGTAGTACCACATGTTGAAATGATAATTTTTGGTTATAGTGGGTTAAAAAAAGCACATTATTAAAGTTAATTCATTTGACTTTGTTTAACCTTTCATGTGGCCATTAAAAATTAAAAATTACACACATAGCTTGCATTATATTTCTATTGGGCAACACTGATATAGAAAGTCTTAATGCAAGTCTTACTTTTTCCTAGCCTGCACACAGGCTCCCAGGAGCCTCATAGATTGAGTGTACATGGAGTTCTAGAAGGGGATTAAAAAATTAAAGATGTGTTATAGACATGTACCACTTCCTACTAGGAATGTGCACGTTATTTACTACAATCATGTACTAATAAAAAACGTCATATTAGTTTGAGCTCGTATAGTGTGGGCTAGCTAACACTGCACAGTTGGGGATGCCATGCACTGAGTGAAACCACATCATGCTTATTGTTTGATTCTTCACACTACTGTGAAGTAAGAAATATATCCACCCCAGGTTTGAGGAAATGGAAGTCCCCAAGGCAAAGGATCTCATCTAAGGGAACAGATCTAGAAAATAACAGTGTGAGAAGTCAAACACAATGCAAGTCTACAAACTCAAGAGGCAAGGTGGAGGAAGAGGGATGCAAGGTCTCAGTACTAATGTGACCCCAGCAAGGCCTAGGCCTGTTGTCTGTGCCCCACCAGCAGGTGCCCCAGCTGCCAGTCACCAGTCTGAGGTTGCAGAGCCTAACCTGACTAGCCCCCTTTGGGTCCAGAGGTGGAGGCCATGATGCTGACTTTCCTGAGGTGAGCCAGGTGCCCATGCCAGGGTCCCTTTGGTGTGTTTTTCAGGTAGTGCTACCACCTTGCCTGACAGCCCCCCATCCCCACGAACTCTCCCATGCTATGAGAATACCCTGCTTCCCTCTGGCTGCTGAAATGCTTATGCAGTGCCTAGGGTATTTCTGAGAGAGAAAGGAGAGAGAGAGAGAGAGAGAGAGAGAGCGTGTATGTGTGAGATCAGTCCAACTTGGGGTCCAGCATTTTCCTTCCCTGTTGTAAGAAACTTCGTTTAGGCTGCCCCTTTACAAGGCTGCCTGCAGGGATGGAGGGCTCACCAAACACAAGGACCGTGCCTAAAATGCTCCTCAGCACCTGGGTGGGCTCTCAGTTTTCAGGATGGCGCTCATTTCCTCTTTGGGGTTTCTCAGGAGAGGTTGTGGATGGTCAGGTACACTTGTGGGAGGAGCCCAGTCACATCGTGGCTTGACAGATATTTTTGTCAAAACCACTTACAGAACTGGGCATGCAAGGGGAGAGGATGGTTTATGTTGCAAAGATGCCCTGAAATTTATATGACAAGCCCCATCATATTATGCCCAAGAAGAAAGGGAGAGCCTTGTCTCCGCCATGGTGACTCACAGGATGACTCATCCTACCAGGGCAGCATCTCCCACAATAGATCAAATGATGGCCTTGGGGCTAAGATGATTCCATGAACCAGTGGGAAGTGCAGAAGGCATAGATCTGCCACCTGATGCTTAAAATAAACAACTTTTTCTTTTCAACTGTTCTCTTTAGCTTCATTTTAGCCAGATTCCATGGTAATGCACCGTGATGTACAGCACCTGCCCTGGACCCCGTTATGTGTTTATGTGATAAACCAGCACCTATAGGCTACTAAGCTTTACATTTGGCAAGATGTAAGTAACACCACAGATCAAAATGAGATTTGGCAAGATTTCACAGCTGTCATCTTTTATGTTTGACCCTTTCTCTAGGAGTTAAAATTGATAGAAAGAAAAAACAAAGATCAGAACAAAAAAAAATCAAATTATAACAAAAAGTCAAACCAAAAGGGCAACAACAGAAGAAATATAGAACATGACCATGATATTCTTGTAGCATATCTTTGTGTGGTACTGGGGATTAAACAACCACTAGGGCCTTTTCCCTGAGCCAGAACCTCAGACCCTCTCCCCTTTTAAAATTTTTAGAAGGCTTTAAGTTGCTAAATTGTCAAGATTGGGTTCAAACTTATGATTCTTCTTCAGCCTCTGAGAGGGTTAGGATTATAGGTATGTGCCACTATGTCCAGTTGAGATGTTTATTTTCTTAAATTCATTTATTTTTGTACTTTATGACATTTCTGTGAACAAAAACAATAAAATCTGAGGACTCTAAACTGATATTTATAACGGATTTTTAGTGGGATAAAGGTGAACTAATACAGTCAATGACTGAGTTAAGAAGAGCTGGATTAAAACCTACTCCGGTCATTTAAGGTAATAGTATAGCTCTTAGAGAATTATATTTTGTACTGATAAATGTTCACATGACTTCTCTCCATGTCTCGGTTTTTCACATATATTTTTATAGCTATAGAGGATAGCTAAGATAGGAAGATGATAGGAAGGATAAAAATTATGTGAGCTAATAGTATGTGGAATTTCTCTTGTTAATCCTATTGTTTTAAAAAATATTTAGGTGTTGCAAATAAGTTTTTAGAATTTCTACCTTCTTTTAGGAATTCCTTCACTTTTAAGAAAAAACATTTGGAGGTCAGAAACTGACAGTGGACTTCTGAGAGAAAGAAATAATTTAGAGATGATTCATGAGTCATGTCGTGTCTATGTTAGAATTTTCTTCTCTTTCTATGCTTATGTTCCATTCTCTGGTCTCCCTCTGATATTCCCATTATGCATGTTACACCTTTTATAATTGTTCCATAGTTCTTGAAAATCTCTGGTTTTTACCAAGTGTTTTTTATTCTTCTTCTTCTTTTTTTTTTTTTTTTTTCAGTTTTGGAACTTTGTGTTTGCATTTGTATTTGATTCTTAAAATTTCCATCTTTCTGTAATTATCTCTCTGTTCTCGCATGTTGTCTGCTTTTCCCGTTAGACTCCTAAGCATAATGATTTTAAACTGTTTAAATGCTTCCTCTTTTTGACTTTTAAGAAACCTTTTAATTTTTTTTGTTGAAAGCTAAGCATGTGTTCTAGAGGAAAGTAAAACAAAACTCATTGATTCCCACAAAGATTTCTTCTCATAAGTTCCTGCTCTGATAAGTTGTACTTCTCTGTCTCTCCAATTTGAGGGCACAGTTGATCTCTGTGCTCTATGATCTCGCTTATCTCACGTATCTAGGAAGAGTTGCTGGTTGCTCAGTTCAGCTTGTTATTAGCTTTTTACTTATTATTTAAGGTGACGTCTTCCAAATTCCTTATATGCCACACTGGAAACTGGAAGCCATCCATTAATATTCTTTAATCACAGAAAATAAAAACCTTCTAGCTAACCAAAGAAGGAAGCAAATCAAACAAAAAAGAAAGATGTTATTGGAAAGCTCATGGGTCAGCTCTCGGAATTGTACGAAGACCTGGTGGACAGGTGAATAACAGAAAGTACACAACATAGAGAAATGCTGCTTGCAGACCTACCTTGGGTCACATGCCCAGAAGAGAAGTCCCAGCAAGGTTTAGGAGGTAGGATGCTTCCTCAAAGGAAGTCCAGGGTACTTTTAATGGAAGGAGGGGGTTGCATCACGGGATAAGCACTTTTGACCAGAAAAAAAGAAACACAAGCCACTTCTGAAATCCTGACTCATTCCTGGCCACTCCCCAATGGCGTGGAGGACCACAATATTTTAAATCAAAGACTCACAGAGTTCTTACCCAATATTAGAATTATGTACATTTTTATAAGTAATGGAGCTTTTGGTGTTAAGGGCCAATCTTGACATGAACATTTTATAAACTACCTTGATACATGGGAACACCACTTATTATTTATAGGATTTGTTATTTTAGATTCTTCCATTGGACACGTATTCTAGGTATCCATGTTGTGTTTCCTCTTACTCATTTTAGGTTACCATTAAGAGAAAAAACTTCCTAGGTATTTATCTTCCTAATAGAAGATATTAGGATTTAATTTTTGGTTTGAAATAGAGCCAAACTCTCTGAAGGGGCTGTCTGACCCAGAACCTGCTTTATCTTGCCAAAGAAAGTAAAGGAGAAAAAAATCAGAGGCCTGATAGCCTGTTTGCCAGTGGTTTAGGGAATGGAGAACTATGGCTTCCCATCTCCAGCATGTCTAATCACCATCTTTTTCTATTTACCTGGCATAATCAATGTGAGATCAACAGTAGACAACAGAATGTAGTCAAGCTAGTTGGGACAGGAGGGGGTTTATCAGTCGGCATTGGCTGGATTATAAACTCACTGGAAGAATTGGAGGCATAGAAACAAAGTTGAGCTTCTTGAGCAAATACTATTGTGCCTCTGCTATGAACAGGAAAGCTGACCGCAAGCAGCAGAATGAGAAGGCTTCTGACCCAGTCCTCGAACTATACTGATGTAAACAGCCTGTGCTCACTCTTGGAGAAAATTGACCGCACGCATTAGAGAAAGATAAATCAGTAAGGGAAATTGCGTAAGAGTAGCAGAGTCACAGAGGCCAAGGGAAGGGTGTCTCAAGGAGAAAGGAATGGAAAAGAAGATCCAAGAAATGTTTGTTAGTCACAGGGAGGTTAGAAATTTTAACAAGAGTCATCCTAGTGAGACTAACGAACCCAAAATGCGGTGGGTAAGGGAGAGAGTGGGAGGTAAGGAAATAAAGACAGTGTCCATGTATTAGTTACTGTTTTGTTGCTGGGACAAAATACCTGATACCCACAAATTAAAGGAGAAAAACTTTATCTTCGCTTACATTTGTAGAGGTTTCAGTCCATAATTGGATGGCTCCAAGGCAGGGTGCCATGGAAGAGGAGAAACCGTCCATGGCAGGACAGGCGGGAGGCTATAGCAGTGAACCTGTCTCCATTGTATTCCAGGCTACAACCATATTGGTTGACGCCATTTGCAGCCAATGTGGGGCATCTGTCTTTAGTAAATGCATTCAGCCGCATCCAGAACTGTGCTAAACCAATGAGTGGGTTGATCCAGTATCACACGTCTTTAATCTAATACCACACCCATGGTCTGGCCATCTCCCCAAAGCCCTAATTATGACTGCATGAGGCTTTAGGGAGACATCCAGATACAAGCCGTAACAGTGTACCACTCTTTCAAAGAATCTGGATATAAAGAAGAGAGAGGGTGACATTCTGGGGAAAAGGGAGACTTTCTCATCTTAGAAGATGGGACTCACTAGTCATACATTTTTAAATGCTTGTAGAAGGAATTCTATTGATAAGTACTTGAAAACATATAGGAGAAAAGTGTATAAAGGATAGAGTATGGTTTCTGAAGAGGAGGAAAGTGGTAGGTTGAGAAATTTGAGGAGAAGATGGAGTGGTAGGGTCAGATATTTGAAATACCTGCAGTGCAGAGCAGGAGAGATAGCAGTACAGGTATTACAGAAGGATCACTTCAGGAGGGAAGTATTGAATCCTAACACAGACAGTGGGGAAATTGACTTAAAGGCAAACAGGCAGATGTCTGAGACAGGAGCAAGAAATATGCGCAGGCAGGATGGAGTGGCCTTCCTAAGAGCGGCTTGGATTAAGGCTCACAGCACACAGAACCTGAGGAACTCAGCCCACCAAAAAGTTGAGGAGGTCTCATTCTTCTTGGAGCACAGCACGTGATGGCTTCCCATGTGCTACTAGTGGTGTTATGCTACTCTGAGAAGAAGAGGCCTCTCAGGCGTCTAGCTCTTCTGGGCCATTGTACAGTGAGTTGGGAGGTGTTTGAATGCCTTACTGAATAAATCCCTGCCTGAATGAAGGGAACTCATATCATGTGGAGATTCTGGGAGTCTGGAGCTAGCTGCAACTTTAGTCAGGATTTTAGTTTGTCTTTGAAAAGGGGTTAGGTTATGCCCTTAAATTGTACAAGAAAAGGCTGTATTCCATTAGTACACAGTATGTGGAAATGAGGATGTGTGTTAGCCGGCTGGGGCCTGGGCCGTTCTGGGCCGGCAGCACATGTCTCCTCCCTACTTCTGTAACCAGGTGCTCCAGAGCTTCCCCAGGGACCCCATGTTGCTAGCACATATGGCTTGACATAGCACCCACAGACCCAAACTCTCAGTCTCTGTGATCCTTGTCCTTTTTCTCCCCAGGCGTAGAGATTAGTGGCACATATGGCCAGACAGCCCAGGGTTGGTGAAGGGGATAGTTCCTTTGTCTGCCCATCATTTCTTCCTAAGGAGAACTAAACTTCCTCTTCTTGTGGTCCTGAAAAGGGCTGGAGAATCAGATACTCTTTCCCAGAAATTATTATTATTATTATTTTGTACCGGGAATCGAACTCAGGACCTTGCGCTTGCCAGGCAGGTGCTTATGCCACTGAGCTATATCCCCAGCTTTCCCAGGAATTAGAATTGAGCGTAGACATGACTGGGCCAGAAACCAGCTTGGCAGCCACAGTAGCAGCACCCTGAAGAGCTGTCCTGGAGAAAGGCAGGGGCTTCCTGCTGGAGACTCTGGCACAGCCTGGCTCCTTTCTTCCTGGGACACGTGTGCCCAGCCCTGCACATTCTGAGATCTCCTCACTGCTCTTCCTATGAACTCTTTCTTGCTTCATCAAGAGGACATTTTCTGTTCCCAACAACGCAAACTGGTAAAAACCTTTAACTGAACAAGAGTCAGTATGATTTAAAGACATACAGCTACCCCTGAGCTTGACTGAACTGGATATTCCTTGCCAGGTTCTTTGGAAGAAAGATACTGTAAACTCACCCTGATCACCAGGGCTGTGGGACAAGCTGTATCACACAGAAGCCCATTGGCCACATATGCCTTTGAGAAACAGGGAGATGCAAGGAAACGTTTCATAACCAGGGTAGTAACTATTTTCTTAGAATATATGGCTTCATAATGATTCACAAATCTCTTTTGTTTAACTAATGTTGTAAATAAAAAAAAAAGGAATATATATAGATTATTCCTCAGGATGAACTTACACTTTACTCTTCTGCCTGCTGAGTTTGATAAGAATTTTTTCTTATTATGGGTATTAGTGTTACAATATTTGTTTGCTGAAGGATGTCTCCTAAACATGCACAGAGCCATACAAATGCAGTCTTAAAACACTGTGGTTACAAATAATTTATTCTTATTTCATACATTTGTTTTTCAGCAAAAAATGCATAGTTACATTATTATACAGAATTTCCTATTCAAGACACTGTATAGGGAACAGAGTGTCAGAAAACTGAAATCATTGCAAACTATACAACAGAAAGGAGTCACAACTTGTTTAGTTACATGCACAGAATTGACAAAAATTAAATCTATTTTTATAGGTTATTTTGCTTAATTGATTGCGAAGTCTGAAATTATTAAGTAATGCTCTTCTGTTGAAATACACTATTGATCTGAAACCACACCATAGCCCAGGTGTGGAAATTCATGTCTCCTGAGAAGCCCTCTCTAGCTAGATAAGATAGCTCTTCAGGATGCAGGTGAGGGACTAGAGTCAGGGTAGCCTAATAATTAATTTAGCAAGCAGTGGGAAAAATTCTTTCTCTATGCCTGCATAAATCTTTACTCCCTCCTCCCCACCCCATTATCAACATTAAATGAACTTAAACAGAACACAGACACAAGGTTTTTATTCGATCACTGTTAAACCCTCCCTCTGCCTCTGACCTGAGGAAAAACGTGAGGATGACCCTTCAAGTAATGCCCTTTACTTCAAAAGGGGACCTGCTGGTTGTACATTCTTGCAAGTTGAGTACAGTTATCTAATTTAAATCCTTATGTTAGAAACGGATGCACCTCATAAGGCAGACGGCTGGAGAAGGCCTAACTACGTATTGAATCCTTTTAGGGATCATTTGTCTTCAAGGCTGGATTTGTGAAAAGCGAAGGCTTCCAGGGTGGTGGACATGGTCTGGGAGAAGGCTGACGTGGAGAAAGTTCAGAGCTACCACATGCTTTGTGCAGAGGAAAAATAGCCACAGAGCCTTCCCCTAGCCCTGGAATACAGAAAGCTCTTCCCGGTCCATGTAGCTTTGGCAAGGGACTTCTTTCCACTTCAGAGAAAAAAGGGACAATGTCCAGGGCTGTGCATTTCTTACTGGATGTCACTCACTGTGATCACAACCTCATCCGAGTGAAACACGCCTTACCTGTTTATTGTCTGGGTCCCCAGTTGCTTTGTTAGAATTTTGCTCAGAGCCTCCAGAAATGAAAACCAACCAGGTAGAGAAGTAGACCTTTTGTGCTAAGCCTTCCTAGGAGAGGCAATTTAATAAGGTTTCTAACCCAAAAAATTTTAAAGATTTTAAAATTTAGCCTCATTACATACCTAGGACTTATCTGATGTATTTTCTTCTTTTTAAAAAATGATTTTTACCCTTCTTTAAACTATATGGTAGTTACATTTTTAAAGACCTGTAAGGCCTTTATCGTTTGGGTAAGAGCTCAAGGTTGATCCAACCCCCCGGGACAGAGGTGAGGCTTTCCAAAGAGCACTGGTTCTCACCCATGTGCTAAGGCTTGTTTTCTTTTTTTTTTTTTAACAAACAAATTGCTATTACAGACTTGTAGAATATAAAATTAAAATACTTTCTTAAGAAAACTTCCCGTGAATTTTTTTGCATCCACCATATTAAAAACAGATTATCCTTTCTCACTAGAGATGGAATTAAAAGAAGAAATGAAATTAGTGTGGCCCATATTTCATCCAGAAACGAGGGTTTATTTCCATGGTGCCCTTTCTCGGCATTAGAGTAAACTGTCAGAAGCAGGGCCACCCTCACCATATGGCTAAATAACTAACTGCAGATCCTGCCCCACTCAGCCTGGAGTGCTTATTGCATATTTTAGATTTTAGGTGGAGCTTAAGGCATGAGAAAGGTGGCCTGCCACTTTTATACAGTCAAAAATAATTTTGCACACTCAAGAAATTTTCCTTGAGAAATGCCACGTTTGGAACAGCTTTCAGAGGTTGAGAACCAAACGCATTAAAGCTCCTGAATTACACTTACAGGAACAGTGCAAGGGGAACATTTTCAAAAGCTCAAAGTAATGCTGGTCTCCCACTGAGTTAAAGAGCAAATAAGTAAGCATTTTGGTGTATACAGGTGTGTGTGCAGTGCTCTCAAAAGTCACATCCCGCCGCAATTCACAGCTGAGTGAGCATTCTTGGCCCCTGACCTATAAAAAAACCCTAATTCTGCAACTTGCTTACAGACTATTAGGAAGCTATTCGAAAACAAAAAGCCTATATACTGGTTAGAAATTTGCAATCCAGAAATGCAATACCTTTGCTCTTTTTGAAAGGACAACCGAAATTTGTGTTGGGTTTTTGGAATGGTGACCGAGAAGAACTGTTACCCATTTTCATAACCAGGAAATAATTATTCGTAATATCGAAGAAGTCAGAGCCTCAGTAGACAGGCATGCAGCCTCTCACAAGGGAATACAGCAGTTTTCAGCTTCACAACCGAACGCTTCATTTCCGATATGTCTAGGCTCTTTTACTTTTTGTCAGGCAGTTTATGTCAGTGAATATTGGCTTTCCTTCAAGGGAATGATTCAGAGCATGCTTTACAATTGGCCGGTGTTATCCCCTAATTCCTTTTTGACCTATGCCCTAATTTTATGGAAGCAAATTAGGGACATTAAGCCAGGGGATAAATGCACTACTCAAAATACACTCAGGCAGCCGTGCTCAGGTGAAAAGCTACAGAATGAGCCAAATAGAATTTCTTGCCAACCTATTTAAACACTAAGACCCTGGGAATTCGCATGCTTTTTCTAGGGACAAAATTTACAACTCAGACAAAATTGAGCATTGTTGAACTTGCTGTCTGTTCTGCTGTTTGAATCCAGTTATCTTTGTTCTTCCTTTCCCAAACCCTCTATTTTTTTTCTTTTACATCTGATACTTTATTTTTTAAAGTGGTTTCCTGCAGATTTATTTTCTCTCAAATAGGCTCTATAAGTTACAACACAAGAATTTCTCCTTTTCTTTTTTGTTTTGGTTTTTTTTTTCTGGTACTGGGAATTGAACTCACGACCTTGCGCTTGCTAGGCAGGCGCTGTGGCACTGAGCCAAATCCCCAGCCCCACAACACAAAAATTTTAAAAGAGGATAAAAAGCTAGCACATTAGTCTTAGTTTTAATTTTGGAGATTTAAGCATTTAAACTCGGATGTGTGGTTTTTTATTACATTATCTGTGGAATTCACTTAATGACATCACAACTGAGGTGCTTTAAATAAACTATATTTCATAATGATGTAAGTACTAACCTCTCCATCATTATTGTTATTAGTGTTTTTATTAATAGGTAATGATAAGTGTTTCTAGTTCTGCATATATTCCCACCATCCCTTTACCTGACTTGTAGTACTTTAAAATTTCAAGTTATTTTTAACCATAGACCCAGGAGCAGTCAGGAATAGAAAAGAAACGGCAGATAAATTAGCATGTTGATTGAAATAAGATTCTGTGCACTGCTCTTATGTTAACAGGTAGGAGAAAAGACCCAATCTTCTCTGCTCCACCACAAAACAAAAAAGTAGCGGCTGCAACAGTACGGACAGATAGACCCTTGCCCAAAGGTCTTGCACACAGTAGGTGCTCCTTGGTCACCACAGGGATGACACAAGTGGATGGATGAATGCTGACTCAAAAAACTGACCGGGAAGTCAGCAGTGTTAAACCTGAACAGATGAACAGATGATAAAAACCATTTCAGTGGCTGATAACATGTTTAATACGATTTTATAATCTCATTTCAAAGATAGCCATCTCGCTGGGCATGCTAGCACATACCTATACCAGCACTCTCGAGTTTGAGGCAGGAGGTACACCATGAATTTGAGGCCAGCCTGGGCTACACAGCGAATTCAAGGCCAGCATGAACTACAGAGTGAGACCTTGTTTCAACAACAAAAAAAAGACAGCCATCTCTATGCTCTATTTAAAAATTATAGTCAATTAAAGGAAGATGTATACCCATACATCATACACATATATAATGTATCCAATTAGTGTCTGGGGCTTGGCCAGGTATTATAGTTGCATGCACTCACAGATGCTCATAATTGAGCAGACAATTGTCTCCACGTTATAATGACAATCGGAAAACTTAAATCTGTCGCCTTTGACCAATGTTAACTCCTACCATACCTGTCTCCCAATACAGCTTTGTGCAGATTAAAGTTTTGAGATGTGAAGATAAAAATTCCTTGTTATTGCTGTTAGCCTTCCAATTCAGCACCACATCAGGAAAAAAAATGATAATCACCTCCATTTCTCAAATTTTACGTCCTTAGAAATGGCTCCCATAACGTAGCATGACGGATAAGGCTAAACGGTTTTCTGACTGTTAAGAACTTGCAGACAGGCTTTATGAATGGAAACACGGGAAGGCCACTCTAGCCAGCTTTCTAGCTCCATACTCTCTCTCCTAGCTATTTATAGAAAGTATGTGGCCGGTGGAAAAGATCTCATTTATTTTTATAAGCCAGTAATGACATGACCAAGGAGCTCTACTTCCTCTCTTTGGGAAGGTCACCCTCTTCAACTGAGCTGCAAAGAAGGCAGGGAAGCAAGAAACCCCTTTAACCAACTACCTTAGCCTGAGTCAGCCCCAGGGCTCAACCCACAGGGCGCCAGGCACTGCAGTCAACACCCTCATTTCCTAGGCACAGCTCCACGGTGCTGCTCCTTGGGATGTCATCTAGATCATGACTAACCGGTAAAAATAAAATGTATTACATAATATGCTTCAAAAATCTACCGCCAAAATAGATTGTTTGAGGATAATGAAGTGAATTCTTATTTACCAGTTGTCTTATATGTCAAATAGTTCAACATAATAAAGGCAAACCAAATTTTAACGGATAGGACAAAGTGGAGAGTGTGAAAAAACATTTTCCAAGATACTTTACTCTGATTGAGGAATATTCCTGAAATGTTTAAGAAGTCTGGCTGGTTCTACGCAAATGTGCACATAGCAAATGACTGCTTCTAAAATGGCATTATCTATCTTGACAGAACACTGATATAGTTTAGCAAATAGCTTGTCTAGTTAAACAACTCATCCCTGATTGTAGTAGATGTGACAACTGTTTATAAACATGAAATAAAGCCAAACCACTGTTTTCAACTAGAATGCCTTCTTGTCCATGTTATATGTGGTTTATAATATCTAAGGGAAAGGAAAAGTGGAGGAAGGAAAAGGTAAAGGGAACAAGATAGTGAGTCCTTGTTCTCCTTGGAACACACTGGGTGGTTAAACCTTCCCAGGGAAAAGTGTGTCATCTCACTGGCTCAGGCATCATAATCACCTGAAAATGATATGGGTATAATTTTATCCATGAGTGGCCTCTGCTTAAGGACAAAGACACAGGGCAAGAAGAGAATTCTGTTTGTGGACCTAGAAGATCTCCAACTAATACTTAAAATGACAAATGCTGGGATTTAGCTCTTAGTCTCAAACTCATCGATCCTTTTTGGAAGTCCCCTTCTATAAAGTTCCTTCTAAAAAGGAGGTTCCATTTGATAAGAAAACTGCAAAATACTCTTCAACCTGTTTCCCTTGCTTCCAAACCAACATTCTTTAGGGATCTAGAAGAGACAATGACAAGCAAGTAAGTCTGCATGTGGAAATATCCTGATTTCCACAGCTATCCTTAAACACATGTACTGAGTCAAGTTACAGCTGAGAAGTAACATCTGTGGTGAGCACAAATTAACAGCCTCTGCACCCTAACAGGAATTCGTGTACTTAGCAAAGGATGAGACACTGACACTCATTAGGAACTGTACAAAGTATATTTATGATCCCATTCCATGGTCCTAAATTAAATACAGACATACATAAATTTAGCTTCTGTGTGCAAATTAGCACACACAATGATACTGCTTCCTCCAGGGAATTGTGCTGAGCTTCTCTGTTTACAAATACAGTAGTGATTAAAACAATAAGGAAAAAAATGTGAGCCATCTCTTCACTAGTGTTGAGCTAAGTGTTCACCCACTTTATGTGCTTGATCAAAATCATACCCTCAAATCAAGACTTCCCATTTATGGACTTTTTTTGACTCTCAACCAAACGACTCACGAAGTGTGATATTTAAATTAGCTACCTCAGAGGTATGTGTTCTTCAGGAGTTTCCACCTCAATTATAGGCTAGCATTTATAAGATATGTCCAAGTACTACTGGCCAATGTGGGGATCAGAAAGCATCTTGGGAAGTGGGCAAGTTGGCGACTACCTTTAATACCAGCATTTGGGAGGCTGAGGCAGGAAGATTACAAATTCAGGCCCAAGTGGGGCTACATAGGGAGTTCCAGGCCAACCTGGACTATATAGCCAGACCCTGACCATAAAAAAATAAAGCATCGTGGGGTGTCTTTGCTAATCTTTTAAGGACTCAGTGTGATTGCCAAACATTTCCATAATCTTGACCCAAGTAAGAGTTCTGTGTTTAACTGGGCATGCATAATGTTATTTAATTCATAAATTTCAGTTATAACCCAAGCTAATACGCTTCTGGTTTTCATAATATTAACTGCCTCATTTACTCCTGAATACTACATTTTAAGTTTTAAGCACAGAGGGACGGCACCAGTGTTCTTTCACCTTCCCCGTGGCTGTATCAGGAGCCACAGCCATATTGCTGGGTTGGCTCTTTGTCCTGGTAGAGAAGCCAAATGCCATGCACGTCCCTGCAAGCTACTTCTGGTCCTAACAAAAACTTAAAACCAGCCCCACCTTCATTATGATACGAAGGAGAAGAAGAAAAGCTTATTCCTGATGCTCTCCCATGCAAGAAACTGTCTGAGGTCAGTCATTTGGGCATTGCTTCAAAAGGCACATTTATTCCAGTGGCAATTTTAGTAGAGTAGGAAAGAATAAGATTAAAGACAAAACAAACAAAAAATCAGATGAGTTCTGTGGAATACATGAAAGTAAGGAGGAATCTGGGATCTATACAAACCACGTGAGCTCTTCACCAATAGACTAACCAGAATCCCTAAGGTAAAGGTCATTCACAGTTTATCATGAGACTCACAGGCCTTCAGAAAACACTGTTTTTAAAAAGTAGACAACTTTTAAGCAGCTTGCCCTGATGTCCGGTTCAAGTGTGTGCAATGCAGAAGGCTGCACAATTCAAAACTATGTGACAAAGAAAATTCAGTGCATATCACAGGCTTTTATAAATTATGAAAAAATCATCATATATATTACTATTTAAATAACATGTAAGAAACATTTTGGAATAATTAACTTTGTGTTCACATTCCATGCATTTTCTAGCGGGTTAAGCCCTGGGTTTGTGTCTTTGCACCCGTTTCCTACAAAGCTCCATTCTTCTGACAAATCCAAGCATTCCTGACTGAAATGGAAGTACCCAGGGATTTCTGAGTATTTATCTTCCTTACTGCATACCTGACCTCACAAGGGCGACTTCTTATTACCGCTGATACACAAAACAAGTAGAAAAATCAAACTGGGGGTGTTGTTTGGGATTTGATGCCTGGGAAAAATCCCTGGATGTCAGAGACATTACCTGATTTTTTGCAGGGAGCAAGAACCAGCGGTCCTCTGGCGGCTGATTCCCCCCTCCCTCCTCTAAAGCTCCACGTGGACTGAGACTCCCTAGTAGCAGTGGACCTTTCCCTTGTGGTTTTGCAGCACCCTCCTCGAGCAAAGAAGGAAACACAACAAAACTTGAAAACAAACCAACTAGAGCAACAACAGAAACTCCAAACAAACGGATGGGCAAACCAGGAGCCTCTCCCATGGTGGAGGCTCACTTTTTACTGCAGAAGTCGGTGTTCTTGAGGAACTTCCGGATGACCAACCCCAGGCAAACGACCAGCAGCAGCATGTAGCCCACGGTGCCCGAGAAGGTGGGCGCTGCCGGCGGCGCCTGCAGGAACTGGCGCAGCCCCTCCTCCACGTAGTACACCTGGTCATAGATGCTGAGGAAGGTGAAGATGTGGAACAGCTGGTGACTGTGACCAATGATGTCGAAGAGGCCTGGTTGGATGCGCTCGGGGATCTTGCTCACGTTGAAGAAGGCAGCCACCACCAGCCAGAAGTAGCGGCGATAGAAGTGCACAAAGAGCGTGGGGTTCTCGCCCCGGAGGTCGAAGAGCCAGCTCTCCAGCATGATCGGGCAGGCCATGCTGAGCGGCATGATGAAGACAAAGGTGCGCAAGGCGAACGGATAGGCGCACCAGTCGGTGCGGCTCTTGCAGCAGGCCACCGTGCAGGCCACGGCCAGCACGAAGGCCACCGGCAGCACCAGCTCGCGGTAGGCCGCGATGAGGTGCGTGCAGTCCACGTGCCAGCCCAGGCGCTGCTGTACGTACGGGGTCATGACTCTTGCGTCCAGCAGGCTGAGGCCGGGCAGCAGGTAGTAGTAGTAGGCCACCGTGCTGCCGAAGCCGTAGTAGCTGATGGACGCGTAGTCCAAGTAGAAGAAGGCGGCGCGCAGGCGCAGCGAGAGGCAGCTGAACACGTGCGCCGTGCAGCTCATGGCGAAGGTCAGCAGCACCCCGGACGCGTAGCACCACAGCGGCAGCAGCCAGGGGTGGTGGAAGGGCACGTCGCGGCCGCTCAGGAAGAACAGGCGGCAGAACTTGCTCAGGAACAGTAGCAGCGGGATGAAGTGCGTCCAGAAGTTGAGCGTCTCGTTGGTCGGCTTCAGCACCGAGGCCAGGCACTCCTGCGCCGTGCACGGCAGGCGCCGGTAGCCCGACAGGATGAAGCACTCCACGAAGTCGTCGGGCACCTCGTCCCAGCGCAGCAGCAGCTTGGCGGACGCCGGGGGGGCCTCGGGGCCGGCCGGGTGGGGGTGCCGGGCG
>NW_004955508.1:2958553-2971600 GCF_000276665.1 Chinchilla lanigera | reverse complement strand
CGGGGAAGGGCGGGGGCCCTCCCGGCTAGGGTTTCGCGGCCGCCGCGGGGGATGGAGTTGTCCCCGGGCTAGAGTTCCGTACCATCCCCCTCCTGGGGCCGCCGCAGCCCGGGCAGACCCGTTAATGATTGATGCGGGGTCCGAGAGCCGGCCCGCCAGCCGGCCGCGCGCCGGGGCGAGGGTCGGAGCCGGGATTCGAAACCCGACAGGCGCGCGGGCGTTCTAGAGGACACTGGGGAGCGCGTTCGCGGGGGGCAGGGAGCCGCGGCGCGGGGGAGGGGCGGGCCCGGCGCGCCCGAGCGGGGCAGGGCGGAGGGATGCGCTGACAGTCAGCGCGGGCTGCGGGGGAGGGGGCGCCGCGCCCGGGGGGGGGGCACCCGGTCCGATGGGTCCGTGACACCGTCAGACACCTGGTGCCGCTTCCCTTTGCCTCCCTCATCTGTGTGTGCCGTGTGTGTCAGCATCTCATTCCCCGCACGACATCAAGCCTTAGTTTATCGCCTTTCCTCTAGCGGACATATTCAGGTGCGTCACTATCCTATTTCCCTCGCCCTTGTCCTGTCCATACGAACCGTCTCCGAGCTGGCCGCTCGAGCCGCGGCTCGCCGGTCTTCTTGTATCTGTATGTAGAAATTTAGCCCGGTAGCTCAGCATGGGGCTGGACAAAGCCCACATTTTAATGAAAAATTCCCGATGATGCCAAGGTGATTCAGAAAGACTCCAACGATCTGAGAAATTTATTAGGAAGGGAATCCGAACCGGAGCGGTGCCGGAGTCCGGGGAGCGTGCTGATGAGGGAAGACTTCTCAGGGAGCTGGTGCATTCCAGCCAGAACTGAGAAGAGCAATGCAGATCATTTTGTAGAAGCAGGGAGGGGGTGACTTGGATAAAACTTGGATCAGCTTGGGTATGATTAACCAGAAGTACCTGGCAGGCGAGGCTGGGTGCCTGGAGGCCAGGAGAAAAGAGGACTGAGGAATCCAAGTGTTCGTGATGTACCGTTGCTTGAAAATGTGCCCTGAGGTGTGACAAAAACGAGGGGCTAAAAATCCATGTGTTCGGAATTGTTCACCATGTCACCCAAGTGTCAGTAATGGCCTGGTGGTGTAACAGCCTAACTTGCACCTCTGGCCTGTGGTACACTTAACATCAAGGGGTTGGACACTAAGTGCTTTAAAAAATCTTCTAAGTATTATTTTCCAACATTACAGAAAAGAAAACTGAAACATCATTGACCATAAAGTGCATTCTGAGTGCTCAGAGAAGGCTCCGAATGCAGGCGGGCTGCTTTAGATTTCAGCTATTAATTTTGCACATCCAGGGACCTGCAGTGCTAAAAGGAAATGCGAGGAAGGACAGTGTGATTGAGGGAAAGACGTTCAATCTTCATTTGAAAATTCATCTCATTTTCATTTTTAAAATGAAAGGCTACTTTCATCACTATAGCAAATCCTATAAGTAGGTTAAGGAAGACTTAGTAGAGGCTCAAGATGGATTTAAGCATGGGTAAGAATTATTTATAGCTGGCCGTGGTGGAGCACTCCTGTAATCCCAGCACTCTCGAGGCTGAGGCAGGAGGATCATTACAAGTTTGAGACCAGCTTGGGTTACAAAGTGAGCTCAAGGCCAGCCTGAACTGCATAGAGAGACCCTGTCTCATGAAGACAAAAAAAAAAAAAAAGAAAAAAGAAAAAAAAATTATTTATAACTAAGATGTCATTCAGTATTGTAAGTGTCTAGAATTACTTAACAGTCTTTTTGAAGTTTCAGCTTCTCTCTGAAATGTTTTCCACTGGTAATTGATTTGGCAAACTCTTACACAATTAGGCCAAAGGTACAGTTTGGTCTTGTGCCTTTCTAACCCATCACACATTCCTGATTAACAGATTTTCAAAAAGGGGTTTTTCATTTTCTTGTTTTAGTGTTTTCTGATTTTTCCAGTCTATGGTCTTGTTGCTTTAAAGTGAAATATAATTTCCTTCACATCTGGAGTAAGGATCCATGCTAATTTGTAAAAGTGCTTAAGATTCGGCATTTAATTAAAGCCATGGAATGATAAACCTGAATTCTGGGCAGACCAGAAAATTATTCATACCCCTTCCACAAACAACTTGAGCTGAAACCTGTAAAAGTGTTGCTCTTATAATAATTCCTACATTCAGTAACCTCTTAGTTGCATAATCAGCTCACTTACATAATTGGGGAAAATACAATAGTTCACTTCAAGAAAAATAGTGGAGTTCTGACTGTAAGTGAGTATGTAAAAATTATTCTTTTAAAGAGTCCATATTTTATAAGGTGAAAAAAATCTGCCATGGCATTTTGTCTTTCAGAAAGTCTTTGTGGTCTCTGCCTTTTTCTCAAGAATCCCTGAGCCTACAAACCTAGCTGATGCCATGGAGAGTGGTGTTGGTGAAAACGCTCTGATACACAGGCTGGGCAGCTCTCCCTACTATACTGTGACCAAACTATATAAAAAGGGGCTGGGGATTTAGCTCAGCGGCAAAGCACCTGCCTGGCAAGTGCAAGGTCGTGAGTTCGGTTCCTGGTACCGGAGAAAAACAAAAACAAAAACAAACAAACAAAAAAAAACTATATAAAAAGAACTAAAGAAACAGCAAAACTATTATAAGTATAAAGTGTTTCCATTATAAAAGGAAGCATACAGTATTATGACTTTTCCTTAATTACAACTAATCTGTAGAATATTTATTCATTTGTTTGTTTGAGGGTCTCGCTATGTAGTTCAGGCTGGTCCTGAACCCATTATGTGGCCCAGGCTGGCGATCCTCCTGTCTCAGCTCCTGAGCAGTGGGATTACAGGCATGCACCACCAAAACTGAAATGTAAAAAACATCCCCCGAATCCTACACAGGCTGGGTTTTGCAGTTTGTCCTGGTAGACTACCTCTTGTCAGTGAAAACCACGTTCCCATTGCTGGGCCTGGCTACACAGATAGAAGCAACAGGCTGGCTGCCATTCCCTGAAGGGGCGTTGCGAGATAAGGCCTGTCTAAGGACACCATTACCCACTACAGGGTTCTTCAGAGCAGAGTCACCAGGCATGCGCGGGAAAGTGAGTGCCAGCAACGGAGAGGCAGAAACCAGCTATTTCTCCCAAAGGAGAGCTTGTCAAACTGAGCCCACAAATGTGTTCCTTTTTGGTAGCTCTGTGGAAACTCTGTACACTGGGTCCTGGCTGCAGAATGCCGTCAGATGTGAACTGTGGCAAACTGAACAAAAGCTTTTCCCAGTCTAGTCTGCTTGGGCCATTTCTTCTAGACCAGCTACGGGTTTACAGTATTTATGTTGCTCTCTACAGTAATAAAAGGAAACATATATAAAAATGCCACAATAAATTTGATGTTGTTTGATAAGGAAAATTCTGTAAAGCATGGCGTTTTATTCACTAATCATAAATTTGTTTTCAGAGGAGATAATTTTTAAATCAATGTAGCGAAAAACTGATCAACCAAACGAACAAAAAACCTGCTGTGGACCTAGTGGTTAATTGTACTCAGTCTCCATAAAGACAACTCTGTAGGGTCATCCCTCTCAGAATATACGCTCTAAACAAAATGCTCCCCTTTTTCCAAATTAAAAAGAGCTGCGATATTATAAACCATACTCTTGCAGGTCACATGCAGTCACAACCCAGCAACAGGGTCTGCGCTCCCTAAGGGCGGAAAACCTTATGGCTCAAGGAATGACTGTCTTTGGCCGCCTTTGGGGAAAAGCGTGATCTAAAGCCAGGGAGAAGGCTGGGAGCTGGAGAGAGAGCTGAGGGATCATACGCTTATCTAGCAATGTTTCTGTTTACTGATGTGGTGACAGCCTGCTTTTCAGAAGAAAAGCTAAGGAAAAGTTGTCGAGGAGGTTTTTGTCTTTTAAATGTCCATACCGAGTGTCAAGGGCGCCTTCCCCAACCTCAGCAGGTTCACCTTTTTTCCTACCAGTAGTCTCCAACGTGGCTGCACAAGAAGACTAAGGTGAAGAATAAAATACTGCAACTTCTGTTTAAGTAGATTTCATCCTTCTTGATGTATACACCTGTACTCTGTGAAGGTTCTTCTGATATACTTCTGTGTAGTACTACATGGAGGTAATTTATAAATAGCATGTTGTAATATGTTGGGATATGGGGGGAAATCAATACATTGACTGAAAGCATCGGTGACCAAAACAGTGAACTGACCTCTACTCCACGGTCCATTGCCTTTGTCTGTCCTGCCTGCCTCTGTCCTCTCCCAGGTCCAGGGTGGACTCCTTGTTCCTGCCTTTCAGGTTTCGGGGGCAGGGGGCTGGGGGTTTTGCCGTCTATTGGCACACACTCCCTAAACTCAGGAGAGAGCTGCCCATGTGCTTGGTTCTTCAGTCCCATCCATGGCTTCCCTGACCTGGGATGGTGGTCTCAGTCTTGGAGTTATTTCTCGAAAGTCTGTCCTTCCTGTCTCCTGATGAGAACTTATGTTATCTTTCTACAAAGCCTCACGTTGTATTAAACCTAATTCAGAGTTATCTTCTGGGGAGCAAACTATCAGAGGCTGTTGCCTGCTTTTGATAGGGCCTTTTGGGTGGTTCCCACTTATTTAACTTGAGGAACAGTTTTAGTAGAAGTGTATCAAATAGATTACCAAAGTCCCCCTTATTTATCAAAAATATTCCTTGAAGCATGGTGCTTTGTACATTAGAAGCACTCAACACATTGTGACTGGGAAATTTTTTCAGTAGAGGAAGCCTCAAAAAAGTTAGAACTGAGAAGCCTGGAATCTCAGAGTAGGAATGCCACTTAATCCTTAAGATCATCTGGTCTGACTCTGCATTCATAATAATTACTTTGCTTATTGATCATATACTATATTCAGGTACTGTGATAGGAACTTTATGTATATTTTCTCATTGTCTGCATGGTGAATACACTATTCTCATTTTGGGACAAGAAAACCAAACAAACTGGGACCCAGGCAAGCAGCCAGGTGGTAGAGCTGGAGTGAAACCTTTTTCATTCCAAACTCCTTACTCCTTCCTTTCTAAGCCACTGTCCCCTAAGAAGCCGTTGCACAGCTAGCCATGAACACTTCCTGTAAAGACACCTATCTTCTTCCATTTTAAGTTTTTTCATCATTGCTATTGGAAAGCCTCGTTAATAACTGAGTACAACTGATGAGAAAAACATGCATCTTGGCCCAAAGCTCAGCCATAAGGGTTACTGAATATTGAATAAAACTACCAATTGGATCTGGCTAGAAAGTCCCCCCAAAGAATGATGCCAATCATTGTGGAATGTGACAGCTGTATATTGATAAGGCACATTTAAAATAAAGAGCATCTTCCTCCAAATGAATCACATCTCCTGGATAGGTACAAAGAGGCACACAGCAGATTCTATGACTTCGCGGATGATCCTTGCATTTAGAACAATGCTACTGATTATGTTAATGGGTTAATAGAGGAGGAATAGTATTTTTCTGTGATATTGCATACTTAACATCATGAGGAAGGTGCCTCAGTCCCTGGCTATTTGGGCCACAGTTAAACTCAGTTGCCCTTGGTTCCATTTATTTTTGAATATAATGATGTTCCTTTCCTTTGAGATTCATACATATTTGTTGAAAATATTTATGAACATAATTATCTGGATACTAACTACTAAACTAAGACTATTACATCATATATATATCATGCATGATATGAAGGATATCATATATATGATTCTGGGGATTGAACACGAGGCCTTTCCACTGAGCTATATCCCCAACATTTTAAAAATTTTTTACTGTTAGACAGTGCCTCAGTGAGGGTTTTACTAGAGAAATAGATACAACACAAGATATACAAATGTAGAAGAACTTACAAAATTAGCTCACCGTGGTCAGCTACAGAGTTGGATGACAAGGAATGCAGGGGGTGTCTGCAGACCAAAGGATGCAGTACAAGGTCTAGAGTTCACTGCAGTGTACCATGCAAGTCTGTATCAGGAGGCCAATGGTTCTGCGACAGAAAGCTAACAAGTCTACACCAGAAGGCTGAAGGATCCAAGCTAGAAGCTGAAGAGTCAGTGCTAGATGCCAGGAGACCACATCTAAGCTGAAGGCAAAGACTGGAGCTCCTCCGAAGAACGGAAGCCCATCTGTCCTTCTCATTTGTCCTTTTATATCATTCAGGCAATGAGCCACCCTAGAGTGGGTCCTCTACACCATAGGGTGTAGAATTGCTAAGAAGGTTTAGTTAAACTTCTACACTTCTCAAATTGACACAATCAATCACCCACTACAGACAGGGTCTCTGTAAATCACTAAGTTGCCTAGGTTGGCCTTGAACTTATGGTCCTCCTGTATTGATTTTTTAAAAGTGTGTTTCATTGGCCTTGTATTCACCCTGTGCTCCATTCATGTGCAAATCAGAAGCATTTGGGGTTACCAGTGTCTCCTCATCACACATAAGTCATTGCTACACAATGAACAAGAGCATTTTTTTTTCTGAGAACATACTTAAGCTTATTGGAGTGTTTCTTTTAACCCTTGTGTTCTCATAAATCTGTGGTCATAGTGGATTTAATTTTGCTGTACTCTTCATCCTGCCTTACTCCTCCAACTTCCCCTCACCAATCTCAACTCTAGATGCCTCATTCTTATAGATGCTTAATTCCCTGCCTAAGACACTTCCCAGTACTGGGGAGGGACTACTGGATACATTTATAGAGATCATTTGGAACAGTCCCCAGCTTTGTATTTAGTAAGCACTAAAAAGCAGTATATATGCAAAGCTGGTGTTAGGAACCCAAGATGAGGATGAGCAGCAGAACAAAACCAGAGCACAGCGGTGTGAAAAGAGTCATCCTTGTTCTCAGCTGTCGGGGAAAACTTTCCAGAGTGCTTTAATGCAACCACTTTGTGATTACTCAACTGGGTATGATCAGAAACATTTTAATGCCACCTTAAATACCATTAAGCATTAGATGGTGTTATGGTTTGTGTTTAGATGTTCCCCAAAAGCCTCATGCAGTCATGGGGCAGGCTTCTAGAGATTGTGACTGACTCACAGTCCAACGCTGGGATTACGGGTGTGAGTGCTACACCTGCCCTGGGCTGGGCAGCCTGCATACAATATAAGGGAGGGAAAGAGGCTTGCTTTTTCCCCTGCTGCTCCTCCCTTTTTGCTCTTGCTGCTTTTGCTGTTTTCTGCCTGCCATGAAGTGTTGCCCTCTGCCATGTGCCACTCTGCCTTGGAGCCAGCTGAGTATGGATTGAAACCTCCACGAAGTGTGAGCTAAATAAACCTTTCCTTCCTGAAACTAATGTAGGTCTAGTAAGTGTAAACACAGCACTTTTGTTAGGTTTTTGATGCAGAAGAAACATGGAAAGGAGGGGACTGAGCACAGCACAGGACCCTGGGGCAGACAAAGGAGGTTGTGGGTTTATGAGGACTCTGGTTAGAGGCGGAGCTTAAGGGACAGGCTCAGTGACATGTTAGGAGCTGACTGGCCTTCCCTGGCATGCATGTGCACAGAAAGGGTAAGAGGGAAGTTATGCTCAGGGCTGAGGGGAGAGGAAGAGGGAAGTGATTTCTTTGTTTTGGGGCTTCAGCCATGTTTGGCCACCGCCACAATGATTCAGCAATCTGTACTCGGGCAGGAACCTATCAACTTTGTTTTATTAAATTACTTTAAAAATTTTAAATATCAAATAATTGGATGTATAGTTGCCAAAGCAATAGACTTGTGAAGCATCTTAAACACTATTCGGAAGGCAAAACATGAGAGTCTCTCTTAAAAGGAAACTCAAGGAAGCGGGATAAAGCAAATCTCTTTTACTTGGGTTGTTTTTGTATTTACAAGTATTAAATATTAGTGATTTCACACTCACGCTGAGCTCACAGAATGCCTTGCACGAGGAGAGATGGCGTCGGCACAAATGCTGTAAAGGAAAGGCTACTGAGGAAGAGGAAGAAGTTTCCCTGTGTGAGACAGACGAACCAGCCAGTGTCGAGTTTCCAGACTGGAATGTTACTGTCCTTAAGGCTGATGTGATTTTCAAATTACTGCAGCCTCCTGGTTGATGGCAGAAAACCATCCCCTTGATTGGAAATGGAAGCGGAGCCCACTAGCGGGACCCTCTTTGAATCCTGTCCTACGTAGTGGGTGGTGCTCAGTTTGGGTAAGACAGGGATTTTTTTAAAGGCTGAGATTACTAATCTCCACTCCCCTTTGTTCTGTTGTCTCCTCTGCCCACCTGGACAGCCTTCCCGCAGTCCCTTAAATCCAAGCATGTGCCATTCGAAGAGGCTTCCTGCGCCTGTGCACGGCCTGTCTCCTGCATGGTGGCCCAGCGGAGGAAAAGGGCAGCTTCCGAGGCAGCCCATGCTCTGCCAGCATGTGGTGAGCCAGGCATGTGGCATCTGCCCCCAAATTGAAGTGCCTTTTCCTGACTCACTGATGGGCAGGCAGCTGCCTAGAGCCCTTGCACTTGATTTGTGTTGCTGTGTCTCTCTGGCCTAAATGCCTGGCTTCCTGACCCTGCCCTTTCATTTAGCTCTCTGCTGTCATTGCCACTTCTCAGAAGACTTTGCTGCCTGCTCTGTCTAAAACCCTCCTTGTCCCTCTCAGCACCTTCTTCACCGTGCTTTATTTTCATATATTTACTATCTGAAATTTTATGACATCAGGTATAATAAATAAGTAATTCATTTCCCTCCTACTGAAACAAGCTCTATGAGGGCAGGAGCTTTGCTCGCTGGTCTGTCCGTAGCTGCTATCAGGGTCCCTGGCACATAGTAGGCATTTAATGAGCATTATGGAATAATGAAAGACTCTTCCCGAAAGCTAAACCCAGAGTTAGGCTCAGCTCAGAATATTTGTACTGACACTGCTCAGGCAGAATGTCCTGTAATTAACTGACCTCTGCAAACCAGAAATGCTAAACCAAAAATAGAAAACACAAAAGCTGCTGGCTGTTAACCTCAGTCATTAGAGCAATGTTTTCTGCACTTTGGAATCATTCACATACGCGAAAACCAAAAAGCTGCATGCCACATCCTCCACCCCCACTTGGTGTTAGAATGATCTGTGTTTACTTGCTGGACTGGTAATTTGTCTGGCAAGAAGCTACATATAACATGGGCCGTTATGATAGAGAAGGGGTGCAGCACTTCGATTTGAATTTTAAAGGTCAATTCTAACAAAGTAGTTTGTATCAAAGAGAATTCCTCGAATCTCTTCTATTAATAGCATCAGTTAGCACCCCTGCAGCTCGGTAGAGTCTATTTAGGACTCTGTCTCACCATGTTTTCACCTTTACTGAAACACAGTATAGAGGAGCAAATGTCAGTGCAGATATGGTGCCATACCGACATAAAAAATTTATCCTCTTGGCCCATGGCTTGAACTGTTAGAACTTAATAGATCTTCCTCCGGAAAGCTTGGTTTAAAAATTCTTGGAGTTTTGCAAATGCTATAAAAGCTTTTCAAGACCATTGTGCACTGATTTTGACCTACTAGTGAGAGTACAGCCAAGCGTGCAGCGGCAGAGACAAACTCTGATTTCCACAGAGGTGGTGCCCACTCCTGGCAGTAACAGCTGGGGCAGCCTGTCCCACAAGCACACATTTAGCCCTGTGGCAAGCCCAGTTTGGGAAGAACAGAGGGAGCAGCCAGGCTTTTGCTGCCACCAGGCTTATGGAAGGACTTCTCTTCTAGGTGTCCCTTGGGTTCCATCTTGCAGGTGCCAGCTGACCTGATAGCCTCCCATGGAGGGCAAATGTGAAGGCAGACTCCAGCCCAACACTGTCCGCAAAGACCCAGGGAGGAAAAGAGCTCTGGGAAATGTGGGTACATGAGAGGTGGGGAAAGATCTGAATTTGGTGTCAACAATATGTGGGATGTGAAGATTAAATGCATCCAGCTTGATTGAGAGTGGATTTCCTTTGACCTAATGTGCACACTCAGTAAGAAATTTAGGAAATTATAGTCTTCCTTTTTTTTTTTTTCTTGGTCCCGGGAATCACATTCAGAATCTTGTGCTTGCCAGGCAGGTGATTGTGCCCCTGAGCTGTATCTCCGGCCCTAATCTTGCATTTTTAAGATCAGTAGTTATGTATCTGTGTTTGATAACACAGGAAGGTTGCAGCTGGGGGTGGCTCCTGGGAAAAGAACAATGTATGTCCATTTGCCT
The DNA here is from genome assembly GCF_000276665.1 of Chinchilla lanigera. Lineage (NCBI taxonomy): Eukaryota > Metazoa > Chordata > Mammalia > Rodentia > Chinchillidae > Chinchilla > Chinchilla lanigera. The sequence goes on along the minus strand of NW_004955508.1, from coordinate 2,961,432 downwards.
AACCCTTTTGGGGAGGAAAGGGGTGGAGGCTATCCAATTGTAAAACTTGTCATTTGCATTTTTCATGCTTTCTTTGGGAACAGAGCCGCAATGATAATATTTAGCTCTGAAAATAAAACAACCTACATGTAGCTGTATTTCCTCCTTTCATCCCTTTTTGCAAATTCAGAGCTCCTGGAGCCCTGTCCCAAGTGGAGCCCCTTACTGCTAACTAATCCTGTACCAAGTGACAGTAACGGGCATTAATGCTTCCACCCGCCTTTCCTCAGCTGAAAACTGTGTCAGGGAGGATGCTCTCTCCTGTGTGTGAGATATCCTGTGCTTATTTCTTTCTGTGACAGCTGGGAAAATTGAACTATAGTGATCACCCACAGCCCCTTCTTTTCTTCTCCCCTACAACTGGCTGAGTGCCTAAAACTGTGCCTTATGGAGACCTATGATGACCCACCAGTGATCTTAGCATGAGATGGGGCGGCCTTTTGCCCATTTCCCCAGTCCCTTCCATTCCTTCCTGTGGGGCAGCTTTTAAAGTCCAGGCCCCCACTTTGCAAATGAGGAAACCAATGCCCAGAGAAGTAAAGAGTTAAGGCCGGTCGGCTGGGTTGCTGCCTTACTCAGCCCTGTGCTTTCTCTGACACTACGTAGCTACACAGTGAGAGGTGATTGAAAGTGGCTTTCAAACTGGCCCAGGCTTAAAGCGTGACTTTGTCACATACCACCGCTCTGACCTTGGCCAAGCTGTTCAGCTTCCCTCATCCGCAAAGGCAAACCACACTGCCTTCCTGCAAGGGTGTTATAAAGATTGATGTAAAAATAGTGCCAGCCACAGAAAGGTATTGATAAAAGAGAGCCATTTCTGTTATTCACACCCAAGGAACTACCAGCTTAAAATGGTACAGCTTTCAAGAGTGTTCACATGTTAATAGGGTCCTTGACAATGAAAAGCTAGAGGATTGATGAGCTTTAGGAATGGGGTGGATATCTGGGCACCCAGCCCAGTGAGAAGAGTTAAGGGTTCAAGGGAGCTGCACCTGAGTGTGCGGAGAGTCACTCCCTGTGGGAGGTTGCTCAAAAGGAAGACATCTTGCTGGTTCCAGGCAGTGGTCGGCCTCAGATGGAGAAGGAGACCATGCTCAGGAAACCCCATCTAGATGTGCTGATGGGGGATGGAGCCCGGCAACCGGAAATCCAAGGGAGGCAAGATCCTGCTGGTCTGAATAGCTAATATCAGTGTGATCTAGTAGGAGGGGAGGGGGCCACAGAGGCTGGGTCCATAGTCAGGGCCTAGAGGAGCTGGAGCTGGGGGCAGACTGATGAGTCTCAACATGTGGGCAGACGCTTCTGCTCTTCCCTTTTAAGTCTGGCAAGAATAGCTCTAGTATGTTGAAATGTCAATTGCCATTTGTTCTAATTTGCATAAAGGGGTGTTGTATTTTTAAGTAAAGAATTTATAGGGTGAGAAAAAAACTAATTACACTCTAAACCATTGGTTTATTGTAAAGCCTCCTCTTCTCCCTTTTAATATAGCTAGAGATGTTTCATATAATTATAATCCATGTGTGAATTCCGCCTTATATTCTATTTCTAATGTAGATGTTTCCATAAAATAACAGCACTCATCCTCTTCATTTCAAATATGTCTGTGACGTTCCATTAAAACGCTCTGTTGGAAGGATTTGAGATGCTAAGACTTTATCATAAGTATCAACTGATCTGTGGTGAAAGTATCTTTGGACATTTTTTCTTTTAGGTTTTCCCTTGCTCTAAATTCCTCAAAGTTGAATTAGGAGGTCAAAGTTATATACAGCTTAGTGGCTCCTGCTTTGCTGAATTTCTTTTTGGACCAACAAAAAGTGAGGTGTTGGTCCTCACTACCCTAGAATCCAAAAACACTATGCAAATCTCACTCCACATTCCACAGGCACCAGACTTGTACGCACCTCTGGTGTGGACCTGGGTCCACACACCAGTGTGCACTCTACGGCTGTGGAGTGCTGGGCCTGCTGAGTCATGCTGGGCTCGGCCCCAGGCTGACCTCAGCCCGACAGAGGCCAAAGAGGAGATGTGACTTCATACTCTCCTTAGGAACGTGTGCTTTGTACAGTAGAGGGGAGCAGGATACAGAAGCGGTGTGGAAAAGGAATTTTCTGTGTGTAACATCTGGAATTACTGGGTATGTCATTATTAGCTCCTTTTTGTAATTAGAAAAAGCAATTTCTTTTCATTAGACATGGTGATAACCAGTTCTTCACCAACTGCATTTCAATTTGTTAGTATAAAGGAAGGCAGTGAAGCTAGTCATAACCTCTGAGCGGTTTTGTCTGAAGCCCACTTGTCTATAAGCTCCTCGGGGTGGGGACCTGTCCTGTGTGCTCCCACTCTGTCCCCGGCACCTGGTGCAGCACATCCTATGCAAAAAGTATTGGTTAAATTCATAAAAGAATGAATGTGTTTCTAAACTTTCAATAAATGCGACAACCCAGTTTTTTTCTTTTCAGGGGATTTGCTATCCAGCCTACTTTTATAGCTTTAAAAATAGTTAGCAGTGACAACCTAATATTTAACAGACCATTAAAGTATCAGTCAAATTCTAGGAATTCTCTTGTGAAACCTACCTTAATCAGTACTTTTCTGGGAAAGTACAGGATAGTTTTGAATTTGGTTGGTACACTTGTCTCGGGTGAGGGCAGGCAGAAACGTGGAGTCAGCAAGGCGCCCTGGGCTCTATCTCTAAATGGTCTCGTATGAATTAATTATTAGACAACACGCACTGCTCCGCCCACGTCGACTTCCTATTTTCAAGATTGTGTTTCACAAATCCTCAAGTAACACTGGAAATTAGTTTTCTTCCAAAATTTGTTATAAAATAAATGTGTAGC
>NW_004955508.1:2954987-2958453 GCF_000276665.1 Chinchilla lanigera | reverse complement strand
CATCTAGCCAGTTTTTCAAATCCTTTATGTTCGTATTTTTCTTTCTTTTCTTTTTTTTGGCAAGGGGCATGAACTGCTTTATATTCTCTTCTCTTTTTTGTACTGGCGATTGAACCCAAGGCTTTTGCACTGAGATGTATTCCCAGCCCTTTCTTACTTTCTATTTTGAGGCAGGTTCTCTGGCCAAGTTGCTAAATTGCCTGCCCCATATTGGGCTGAATTTGGGATCCTACTGCCTTATCCTCCCAAAACACCAGAATTACAGGCACACGCCACCACGCCCAGCTGCTATCATGCTTTTAACACACCACTGGGTTTAATTGGCTAATTTGTTTTATGTAGATTCTTCTACATTTATATATTATTTCATAAGTAGCATTGTTCTAGCTGTTTGTGTTACATGCTTTATATTACATTTTGGTATTAAGGGTATGGTAAAATCACATAGTGAGCTAAAGAGCTTTCTCTTTGTAAGGTCTGGAGTAGTTTGAGATAAATAGAAATGACCACATGCTACTTTTTCCAGAATTGTAAATTTTATAGCATTAGGAAATATATCACATTAAGAATATTATCAATTTAAAGGTAAAAATTATGTATGTATAGCATTACATTGAAAATTAATAAAGTTAAGTAGGCTTTCTAATAAAAAATTCCAAGTATAATAGAAACAGAAAAGACTACCTAAACTTGATAAAGACTATGAATTATAGTGCAACATAATATTAAGGGAAAATTAAAGTTACTGCTATGATAATCAAGAACAAAGCTGGGATATCCACACTTACTATACTAGTACTTCTTACAGTTTTAACTAATGTAATAAGATTCCCCATCTATAAATTTAGCAACTGGTGTAAATACTGAAAAAAGAGAAACTTTTTACAGTACTGTATACCTAGAAAATGCAGAAGACTCCATTAAAAAAATACAGACTCCAGCACCACAAACAAAGTAAAACCAGCAAGAAAAAATACTGGAAGGCTGAAGCAGGAGGATTGCAAGTTCAAGCTCAGCCTGTGCACTTAGTGACTAGGAGATCTAATTTCAAAATAAAAAAACAGATAAAGGGGTGGGGATATAGCTCAGTAGGAAGGCCCTAGATTCAAACCCCACTGGGCAGGGGACACACAGAGATTTTTACCTCAGTTGCTGAATACAAGATACATATACCCATTAGCTTTTCTTCTGTAATCTACTGTTAGATATAGGGAAAATATTCTATTCCCAAAATTATAAAATAACTCAGAAAAAATCATATTAGTACAAGAATCAGCTGGGAATGGTGACCGAGGCAGGAAGACCACAAGTCTGAGGCCAGCTTGAGCAACTTAACAAAACCCTGTGTCAAAATTTTAAAAATTAAACAAAAAAGGCTGTGGATGTAGCTCAGTGGTAGTGTGTTCCTGAGTTTGATCCCTAGTACAGGAAAAACAAGACTACAAGAATCATATTACAAGAAAACTCTAGCATTTGATTGAATAATCTAAATAAGTGGAATATTACAACATATTGATGCATTGAGAGACTAATATATAAATTCCAGTTATTAAATTAATAGACACCATTTAATTCAATCCAAATCAAAATATGCAGATATATTTTCTTTGGAACTGGACTAATGATTTATGCTTATGATTTATTGCATAATGTTTACATGGAATAAAATGTGCAAAAAGTTTATTGGGTAGGTTTGGAAAAGTAGTGAGGGAGACCTTGCCTTACTAGAGACAGGACAAAACTCACTATGCAACTGCTAAAACAAAAACAATGTAAATGTGACACAACTGCAACTATAGGAAAAGAGACAGAGTGACAATCTTTGAGGACTTGTATTATGAAATTCCTGTTTCAATTAAATGGAAAAGGATATAGCTATAGCTATCTGTGTGTGTGTGTGTGTGTGTGTGTGCCTGGATTTAAAACCCAGTTTTGTATATTAGTGGCTATGCAAATTTGGTTGGTTCCTTAAATTCTCTAATCATTAGTTTTCTTATCTATTTGAAGGGCATAAAGCGTTTAAAAGAGTGCCTGGCATATAGAAATTGTTCACTACATGCTAGCTATTATTGTTACTTGTGCTATTATTTCTTCACATTCTACAAAAACAGACCCCAAGTGGACTGGGAATCTAAGCTGCAAAGATAAAATAATAAAAATAGCAGAAGAAGATACAGAAGGCTATTTGTATCATCTCAGTTTGGGTCAGACTTGAAAGACATAGCAAGACAAGAAACCCATCTGCCGTAAAAGAAAAGCCCAATGTGTTCAATACATAGAAAGTATAAAGTCTATAGAAGACAGACAAGAAATTAATATCTTTAAAATATGAAAAATGCTTGCAATCTGAGAAGAAAATAGAAAAAGAAGAAAGAAAAATGCCAAACGGAAGTGAGTAATCAGTTTACAAATGACCTTCAGATAGCTAATAAATGTGTAAAAAGATCCTTACCTACAATAGGTCGGGAAGTGCAAATTATAATAGTAATAAGCTATCTTTTAAAAATCCACCATACTGACAAAATTTTAAAATGTATCACTGCATAAGCTCGATAACATCCAGCTCTAGCTGGAGGATGGGAAAGCAAGTAATTCTCAGCCCTGTGGTGACAGCGTGACCTGCCGCAATCCTTTGGAGGAAGCTAAATCAGTTGGCAAATCAATTAAAATCACACTTGAACACACCTTTTGACCTAGCAGGCCCACTTTTGCAAAATCTAGCTCCTAGAAATAAAAGTGCAACCAATTAAATGACATATATGTATAAGGAAATTTATGGAGTCTTTTTTCTGTAAATCATACCCTTGGTGGCAGAAAGGGAGACCAAAATGAAAATAATCTGAAAGTTTTTTAAGGAAATGGATGAATAAGTTATGGAATATTAAGCCAGGCATGGTGGCGCACACCTGTAATTCTACCACTTGGAAGACTGGGGCAAGAGGATCACAGTGAGTTCAAGACCAGCCTGGGCTACAAAGTGAGCTCAAGGCCAGCTTTATTTCTTCTTTTTTTTGGTCTTTTTGAGACAGTGTCTCGCTATGCAGTTCAGCTGGCCTTGAGCTCATCTTGTAGCCCAGGCTGGCCTCAAACTTGCAACGATCCCCCTACCTCAGCCTCCCAAGTGCTGGGATTACAGGCGTGTGCTACCACACCCAGCACTAGGCCAGCTTGAACTGCACAGCAGGACTCTGTCTCAAAAAGACAAACACACACACACAGAAAGGTATGGAATATTATATAGTCCAACAAAGAATAAATTACAGGTACTTGAAACTGACCTGGAGTGACAAAAAACAAGTTCCAGAGTGATGACATAATAGCTAACATGTGTTAACCACTTACTTTTGTGCTGTGGTTCAGTTGTGGTTTGTTCCCCAAGGGTTGGTGTGTTGGAGGCTTGGCCCTCAATGTAGCTATACTGAGAGGCCTTTGACCCTTTTTTTTTTTTTTTTTTTTTTTTTTTTTT
>NW_004955508.1:2931499-2954870 GCF_000276665.1 Chinchilla lanigera | reverse complement strand
TTTTGGTTTTTCTCCGGTACCGGGAACCGAACTCACGACCTTGCGCTTGCCAGGCAGGCGCTTTGCCGCTGAGCTAAATCCCCAGCCCCCGCCTTTGACCTTTAAAAGGTGGGGCCTAAGGGGAAGTTTTTAGATCCCTGGGGCACTGTTTTTGAAGGGTTGAAGTAGTTCTGGGGAACCCCAGTCAGTTTCTGTAAGAATTCTTACAAAACAGGAGGCAGCCCCTTGGCTGGGTCTCTGACTTCCTATCTCACTGTGTGGTTCTCCCTGTTCACACACGTCCCACCATGATGCCATCCACCCTTACGTGATGTGGCCCACAGCGGGTGGGGGAGGTGTCATCAGAGATTGACCTGACGGGGCCACCCAAACTTGGACTTGCTGTCTCTAAAACTGTGAGCTAGGTAAACCTCTTTTCTTTCTAAGTTATTTAAGTATTTTACTGTAGCAGCGGAAAATGGATGACTATGCCATACTAATCCATTTCGGTGTAATGTTCCTGTCAAACATTGTTGTGAGTTCTCTCTCAACCTTGTCTGTATTCTTCCTGGCCTCTTCCAAGCTTTGGTTTTCTCTGCTGTGTTTACCTGGCGGCCTTCCAGAAACATTGTCCACTACTGACTTCCTCTTCTGTTCTCTTTTGAGTTTTAAATTTTATCTCCTTCCCTTTAAAAATATCTGCACAGTGATGGTTTCTGGAATGGCAGGAAGCAAATGTGCCTTTCACCTGCTTTCTTGAATGAGAAGCCTTCGATTTCGTGCTGTTAAATAAGAAGTAGACGAAATGACAGCGTGTATTGATTTGTATGCATGATCTATAGGAGGAGGTGAAGGTGTGAGAAGGTGTACACAAGGGTTAAACTCTGATTTGACACCTAGATCATCTGTGGCCTTTTAGTGGAAAGCCTGGCTGATTTTGAAAATGGCTTTATTTCACTTTCCGACTGTGGATATGGCCTGAATCAGCAAGGCACTTTAATTACAATCATTATAATTACTATCATCAATTTTGAGCTATTTACCCAAAGTGTCAGTTATTTCCCTCTTGCTAACATCCACAACTTAGAGAGATCTATTTGGTCTTATTTCCAGTGGGTTCAGTTCGGTCACCCGGCTCCAAGGCGCAAACTGCTTGGTAGAAGGATAGGGGCAACTGCCCACCCCAGGACCCCCAGGAAGCAGAGACAGGGGAGGAGCCGAGGGCAGAACACACCCTTCAGGGCTTTGCCCCAGTGGGCCGCCTTTTCTGAAAAGGCCCCACCTCCTAACAGTACCTTTGGCTACTGAGCACCGCCTTGGATGAATCTGCTGACGAGGGCAGTGCCCCTTGGTCCAATCACCTTCCAAATGCATCAGACTTTTGGGGGACATTTTAGATCCACCGTAAGACTCATAAAGAAGGCAAAATCCCATAACTACTAAAAGAAATCTTTGTTTGTGTGTGTGTGGTCTTTTTGAGACAGGGTCTTGCTATGCAGTTCAGGCTGGTCTTGAACTCACTTTGTAGTCCAGGCTGGTCTCGAACTCACAGTGATCTTCCTGCCTCAGCCTCCCAAGTGCTGGGATTACAGGCATGCGCCACCACGCACAGCTAAGAATTAAGGCCTTGAGGCCAACTAAAGCTTTCAAAAAGCTCAACAGTTAGGAATGAATCATATTGTCTTAAGATTGAAGACCTCTGCTGTACTAGTTGGCTTCAGCGGCCATAACAAAATACCACAGCCTGAGTGGTTTAAACCCCAGAATTTTATTTTCTCAGCTTCTGGGGCTCAATGTCCCTCATCCAGGTCTCACAGGGTCAGTTTTTCCCGTGAGGGTTCTTCTCCTCCCTTGCAGACAGCTGCCTTCTCACAGTGCTGTCGGGGCAATGACACTCCGGGGACTTTTCCTCCTTACAAAGGCACTAGTTCTGCTGCATTAGAGACCCACTCCCCTGCCCTATTTAACTGTTGTTGTCCCCTCCTCATGGGCCTCATCTCCAAATATAGCCATGCCAGCGATGAAGTGTTCATCACATGAATTTCGGGAGGGACACTATTCAGCCCACAGCAACCTTTCCTTAGATTTCTGTTAAATTTTAAACATGTCTACCAAGAAAGGCATATTATGAAAGGAAGAGGAAACTGCCTTTAAGTGCACCTTTGTGACATATCCTGACACCAAAAGATTTGAAAACTATCTTCGACCTCTTACCATTATGTGTTTGTGAAGTTATTTCCTCTGCTCTTCTGCTGCTCAGTAAGTTCATTAGAAGTCAGCGAGGAGTATGTTCCATTCTCAGGGCACAAAACCACAGGATTAACGAATATTCTAGCAAAGGCGATCACATTCATTAACGTCCCCACAGAGCTGTGGTCTAAAACAATAAACTTAACTGTAATGATTTTATACCCATTAAATCAAACAAATGAATCCTTCCATCTATGGTGTCCAACATAATGCGAATTTCCTGACAATAAAAGAGGGGAGAGAGGAAAACAAGTATTTGATTTTCTCTCTTTTTTTTTGGTCTTTTTGAGACAGGTCTTGCTATGCAGTTCTGGCTGGCCTTGAACTCACTTTCTAGCTGTCTTGGTTACTTTTCTCTCATTGCTGGGACAAAATACCTGACACCCAGAATTAAGGAAGGAAAGGTTTATTTAGCTTACAGTCTGTGGAGGTTTCAGGCCATGCTCAGCTGGCTCCAAGGCAGAGTGGCACATGGCAGAGGCCAACAGTTCATGGCTGCGGAAGACAGCAAAGGCAGCAAGAGCACAAGGGGAGAAGCTGCAGAGGGAAGAGCAAGCCTCCTTCCCTCCCTTACATTGTATGCAAACTACCCACCCCAGGGCGGGTGTGGCACTCACACCCGCAATCCCAGCATTGGACCATGAATCAATCATAAACTCTAGAAGTCCATCACATAACTGCATGAGGCTTTGGGGGGACATCCAGACACAAACCATAACAGTAGCCCGGGCTGGCCTTGAACTCGAAGCAATCCTCCTGCCTCAGCCTCCAAGTGTTGGGATTACAGGTGTGTGCCACCACACCCAGCAATATTTGATTTTCAGAAAGGATAATTTTGGAAAAAGAATCAACACAAATAAACAAATAATTTATATTACTTGACAGCTCAGAATTCTGGCAAACCACATGCAGAGAGTTAATAAGCCTAGTCGACTCTTTTGCGGTGGTCATCACAGGGTCTAAAGCCCAAATGTTTGCTGGAAAGATCAGCAGGGGCATGAGAAGACGGCGGGAAAAGGAAGATGCTGTTTCCATGCTTTCACTAGATATAACCAAACACCACTTCTTCTTTTTTTTTTTTTTACTAGTGCTAAGCTCTTTTCAAAAAGGATGTGATTTAATTCTCTCACCAACCATTTCAGATGAAGAAATGTGACAAAAGGGAGAGGGGAAAGGAGAGGAGGGGTGGTATGGTTTGAATCTGTGCATCCCCCCAAAGCCTCAAGCGGCCATGGAGCAGGCTTTTAGGGTTTGACTGCTTGTGGGTGTGAGAGCTGCACCCGCCCGCGGGTGGACAGTTTGCATATGTAAGGGAGAGGAAGAGGGTGCTTGAGGCCATTCCTCCCCCATTCCACCCTGGTGTGTGGTTGTTGCTTTTGCTGTGTTCTGCGCCCTGAGCTGTAGCTCTCTGCCATGTGCCACTCTGCTTTATAATCTGCCAAGTAAGGACTGAAACCTCCATGAACTGTAAGCAAAATAAACCTTTCCTTCCTTCATTTTGGGTGTCAGGTATTTTGTCCCAGCAACGAGAGAAAAGTAACCAAGACAAGGAGTTTGAAAGAGTGAAAGAGGAAGAGACAAAAACTTGACCGAAGTAACACAGCTAGTAATTGGGAGAGCACGGGATGCAAATTTGGGAGCGCAGAGCAACCTGACTGCAAAGCCTCCGCGTCTGTCACATGCGGACTGCTGTGTGCACCTAGTTACTGACTTGATCTTGGCATCGCTCCGCAGAGGTCTGTCTGTCCTGTTGACCCCGGTTCCCTCGCTGTGCTCTAGAGTCCTCCCGCGGCCTCCGTGGGGCAGGGCCTGTCCTACTGCAGGGACTGTGCTTCTGTGCACCTTGCCAAGCGCTTATTCACTTCTCTCTGGCCAGGCCTCACATAAACACTGCCTGGTCTCCTCCTTTCCCGATAGCCCTGCAGACCTTTCTGTGCAGTGCTCACAGTGATGTTTCTCAATAGAAGTCAGATAATTTTGACCTTAGAATAAGACACTGATGCTTACTTTCCAAGCCCTATTTACAGCCCCTGCCCACATCTGCCTTCCTCCTGTCTCAGGCCTCCTCTCCCTACTCTGGTACTTGGCTCTACCTAAAAGACCCCCCATCACTCTGAGCTCAGTTCCACCTTTGCACAAGCTACTTCCTTTGCCACTGCTCATTTAGTTATTCTAGAGAAATATGTGGCCAAGGAAGCACATATGTGGATGTTCATTGTAGCACTGTGTATGACACAACAATGGAAAACAACCTCATATCCTGTATAAGTAGAAGGGACCTATAAACTGGTTTAGACCCTCTGTACTTCAGAATATTGTGCAGCAGTGAAAAAGACTGATATGTATAGCTTATGCGCTAAGGCTGAGAGGGGAATCATGAGCATCATGATCTCACTTTGGCACACTTAGATCTCAGCTGGTCTTTGGTTTTTTATCTCAGTTTGATGGGGTGAGCTGGGGATCTGGCACAGCACCCAAAGAAAGCAATTTGGCAAACCTATCAAAATCAACTATTCAAATACACTTTGTGCCCTTTCCTTTCTGGGAATTCATTCTGCAGATGTAGTTGCACACATGGCAAGCACATAGGTGCAGTGTTCTTTATTATAGCACTCATTGTAATTGCAAAGATCGAAGACAACTCAAGACTCCTTCTGCAGGGGTGGTTATGGGGGATTGTGGAGGAGCCCCACAGGAATAGCAATCATTTGTGGAAAAGGTTCTCTGATGGATATATGGTAGATATGGGGCCTCCAAGGTGTGAGCAGTGCAGGATATATGTATAAAATTTTTATAAAAAGGGAAGAAATCAGACTCTAGATTCATGTTCATATTTGGTCCTATGCATAAAGAAAAATTAGGTGGAAGAAATAAACAACAGTGGCCACCTATGAACCTGATGCGGGGTCTGTGCAGATGAGGGACAGGAAGAGGGAGGACAGTGTCACAGTTCATCTTTTAATACCGTTTGGGTTTTAAGCATGTAGATACACAGAATCGTCCCTCGCTATATCACGGTTCATTTATTGCTGCTTCACTGTACTGCAGGTTTAAAAAAAAATACAGTACCCATATAGAATTTTACATGTAGTTAAAATTAGGCAGGTTTAAGAGTGTAGAAAGTGTTTAAGAGCATATGAAGTGTTTATAACAGTGTGGGAAAGGGTAATAAGAGTGGGGAAGGTTTATAGGAGTTTGGGAAGGGTTTATGAAGGCTTAATATATATATAAATAGTAAAATAAATATGATGCCGCTACTTTGCAGATTTTTCACCTATAGCAAGGTCGCTGGAACATAACTCCCGTGACAGGTGAGGGGTCACTGTATTGCCTCCCTCCCCATACACACAGCAAGGAAGAGGTGGGTTGATGTGTAATGGGATGAAGAAGTCTGTCAGACATATTTAAAAAAAACAAGCAAGTTGCAGAACAACACACACACATCCACGTTTAGAAATGGGGGATGAAGACAGACTAAGAAAGATTTTCCCTTTAGCAGTGTGGTTCAACTTTGTGCTCAGCAAGAACGTACTGTGTGTTACTTGTGACTTGACTGTAAATAAAAGAATGGGAAAGATTGCTGGGTTGGGTGCTTAACTAGGTCAAGGGTCAGGTTCTGGGATTAGGTGACAGCAGGTGACAGTACTGGCCTAGAAATGTGGCTGGTCTGAACTGAAACATATCGTGAGTGTAATAAACACACTGGATTATGATGATTTGGAACAAATAGAAGAATGCAAAATATCTCAGTGCTAACCTTTATTTTGTTTGTTTGTTTGCTTTTTTTTTTTTTGGTTTTTCTGCGGTACTGGGAACTGAACTTATGACCTTGTGCTTGCCGGCAGGCGCTTTGCTGCTGAGCTAAATCCCCAGCCCTAACATTTTTTTTTTTTTTTTTAATGGTACCAGGGATCGAACTCACAACCTTGTGCTTGCCAGGCAGGCACTTATACCACTGAGCTATATCCCCAGTCTGATATTCTTTAATTTGATTATATGCTGAAGTGGTAATATTTTGGATGATTGTGGTAAACAAATACAATATTAAAAATAATTACAACTGCTTCTGCTTTTCTTTTATGGTGGGTACTTGGGAATTGAACTCACAAGCTTGTGCTTACCAGGCAGGTGCTGTGCTGCTGGGCTATATCTCCAGCCCCATGCTTCTGCTTTTTAAAAATATAGCTGCTTGAGCCAGGTGTGGTTACAGGCACATGCCTGTAATCCCAGCACTTGGGAGGCTGAGGCAGGAGGATCGTCACAAGTTTGAGACCAGCCTGAGCTACAAAGTGAGCTTAAGGCTGGCCTGAACTGCATAGTGAAACCCTGTCTCAAAAAAATAAATAAATAAAAATAAGAATATAGCTACTTGACATCTTTAAATTGCATATATGGCTTGCATTTTATTTCTGTTGGATCAGTGGTAGAAAAACACAACACAGATTTAGCGTGGAGTTATTATAAAAAGCACAGGGAAAGGCTGACAGGGGGCTCAGGAGCATGATGGTCTGGCTTTGGTACACTGAGATCCCAGCTGGTCTTTGGATTTTTAATCTCAGTTTGATGGGGCGAGCTGGGGATCTGGTATGCAAGGCGATTGTCCGGGCATGGACAAGAGGAGGGTGGAGAGATGAGATCAAGGGCTTCCTTATGGGGATAGTTCAGAACTTTCCCAGGTTCTCTTTTCACTCATTAAAATGTACTTTTCTCCTGGTTTTAACTTGGCTCATAATACCTTAACACTGTACTCCTTTTACAGTAGTTTTCCCTGATTAAGACCAGCCCTTTGTTTAAACACATACTAAGATGCTCCATTCAATTACAGTACAAGAAACATGAAGCAAAATATGTACCAGGAGATTTATTGTTCACCTTGCAGACTGGCCGTGACTAATAATAATAATGATGATGATAATAATAACAACAGCCGGGCATGATGGCGCATGCCTATAATCCCAGCACTCAGGAGGCTGAGGCAGGAGGATCGCTACAAGTTCAAGATGAGCCTGGGCTACAAATTGCGCTCAAGGCCAGCCTGAACTGCATAGCAAGACCTGTCTCAAAAAGGCAAAAAAAAAAAAAAAAAAAGATAGTAATAACAACAACAAATTGTGTAAGCAAAGTATAGGAAAACAAGGTGGTGGGAATGCTGAGTTAAAACTTTGTGGAAGACAAACTGACAGCATCTATTGGAACTGTAATTATGCACATCTTTTGACTCAGTCCCAGTATTATATAACATATATGAAAGGAGATTCATTGCTGTTTTGGAGACAATTTAAATGTCCAGTGATGGAGACTGAGTAGATAAGTTATGTGTATAATTTTAATAGAATTGGAAAATAATAACGTCATGTAACTTCATAATGTAAAGTGACTTCAATGGCACACAGCTGCCGACAATAAGGCAGCTCTTCGTGTTCAGGTACAGAAGAATCTCTGAGATGTACTGTTACCTTACAAAATAAGAAGATGAGAACACTGCCATTTCTGTGTGGGAAAGTTCTATATATTTGCTGAGCTAAATGTCTATAAAGGTATAGATTTTTGGAAGGACATGTAAGAAATTAGTAATAGTGGTGGCTTCCAATGAGAGGAATGGCTGTAGGGGGAATGAGAGAGACGAAAGACTTTGTCTTTTACTGTATACTGTTTGTACTTTTTAAATTTTTGTGATACATATGCATTGCCAAAAAAAAAAAAAAAACCTAAATAAAAAATATGAAAGCTTCTGTTAAGTAGGAATTTCCTCTTCTGCCAGCTCCATAGAGCACAATTCACTTCACCCTCACCTTGCAGGGCAGCTCTTCCCTGGGGGAGCAACTCTTATTTCCAAGTGGGCCTTCGCTCCCTCGTCCCATTCAATAATGGAAGACAAAGCTACATGCGTTTCTTTGGTTGTGAAGGACAATATCTGGATTTACCAGGTTACAGTTCCAAAGATTTTGATTTCCCCCTTTTTATTTTGTTCATTTCTTGAGACTTAAACATTTATTATTAAGTTAGTGAAAGTTTCCCCAAGATATTTACACACAAATCACATATCTGTTATTCTTTCTTATTTGAGGTCCTCTTGAAACACACATTTTGATTATTCAGAAATGAAAGGGGGAAACACCAAATGCAATGCGCCCTCTAGTGGTTAAAATAAACACTCGCCCTTCTTTCCCTGCCCTTTAATTTTTCTTTTCAAAGATCAAGAGTGCATATTTTAGAAATCTGAGTGAGAATTTGAGAATTTTCTAAAAATAGCTATTGGAATTAGTTAATGAAAGCATACCTCATTCGGAGAAGTGATCTAAACATAAGATTCATAGAAACTTTAAAAAGATTGCCTCATTTGTGAAGTGCTCTGGCTCCTGGCCGTGGTAAATCAGGGTCTCTTGGCAGAGGTCTGGAAGCCTGTGCAGAAGTGGGAGGTGGTCTTCTGAGGCCCCGTTGTCCCGTAGGACTGAAAGGTCAGGTCGAGTGAGTGGTGGCCACGTGAACGACGGTGACCGATGATTCCACTCCGATCAGTGGTAGAAAAGCACAATATAGATTCAGTATGGATGACTTTTCTAGGAAGAACACCAGTTCTTTGTCTTCTGAGTGGGTCCATTTCCCCAACCCCACCTGTTTAACAGTTCTTCCACTTTTCCTGGTGACACCTTCATTGTATATTAAGTTCTGTTGTATAAATGGGTCTCTGTGAGAGATCTAAATTCTACCCAATAGCCATTTAGTCAGTTCTTGTGCTATTATAACATTATTTTGTGGTGGTTGTTTTGTTTTTACTGTGACATTCTTTCTCTTTTTTATTTCACTGTATGGAGGATTGAACCTAGGGCCTTCACACTAAGCTACATCTGCAGCCTCTTTTTTTTTTTTTTTTTTTTGAGACAAGGTCTCCAGTGTAGCTCAGACTGCCCTTGAACTCACTGTGTAGCCTGAGAGCTAGGATTACAGGCATGAGCCTTTTTTTTTTTTTTAAATTTTGAGACAGGGTTTTGCTAAGTTTTAAAATTACACAGGCTGGGCTTGAACTTATGATCCTCCTGCCTCAGCTTCCCAGAATGTTAGAATTATAAAGCTATAATTATAGATGTGCAGATTATTTTTATATTTCAGGTATATCTGGTGTGGGCTCCCATCCCAGACTCTCCCTAATGTCCTCTCTGAGAAGCCTGCAAGGTCAGTCTTATTATCTGTAGTTTACACACAAGGAGACAGAGGCTCAGAAAATTCAAATCATTAATTCATTGCCTAAGGCTTGTGCATTATTTGTGGTGGATCCAGGATTTAAACCAACTCAGTCTGGCCTCAGAGCCGTGTGTTTCAGGTGCCATAACATGTCCAGCTTATTAAGCTCACTGAAGGATCCAGACTGATTGGGAAGGAAGAATTACGCAGTGTGTCCGTGTCTTGACAGAAATTGGTACAGCTGAGGTTGCATTGCCTCACTGTTCTTAGACCCTGCTGAATGCTTCCCAAATAACTAGACTACCGGTAGCACTACCAAGGCTAAAGGCTTTAAAATCATGTTCCGTGCTGGATTCAGGTCATGTGTGATGGTTTAAAAAGTAGAACTGTAGGTGCTGGGGATGACATAATATTTTCTAACTGTAATATTTACAATTTAGCTAAACAGTGAGAGAGAGAGAGAGAGAGAGCAGTGAGTGAGCCTAGGTCTTCAAAACATAAAAGATAGTGTAGGTTATTTTTCTCTACCTTTCTCCTCTTGGCAGAGCTCAGATTTTATTCAGATAACGTATGCATTCCATATAAACTCTTCATCATCATCTTTTTCCTCTTGTCATCCGCTGGTTTAGGCATAGGCATCTGCACATCTCTGACCAACAAGAAATGAGGAGAAAATCTGCTGGGGTAGTTTCTAGTCTTCCCTTCCCTCCTTCCTTTTTGTGGTCCTGCGAGTTGAACACCGGGCCTTTGCACTGAGCTGCATCCTGAGCCCTTTTTTATTTTTCAGTTTTTATTTTGAGATAGGGTCTCCCTAGGTCAGTAAACTGCCTAGGCTGGGCAGGATTACACACTGCAAGAAATGGGAAAGTGAAAAGGACAGGTACCACAGTGTCCATCTCCCTGCTGTCTCCAAGGAGTTTACAGTCTGTTAGGGAACAGAGAAAGGCAACGGCACAGTGGGTGAAAGCCTGTCTGGAAAGAAGGAGAAAATACAGGGGTTAAAGGAGTGAGGGGCCAAGGTGAGGGGTACAAGGATGAGGGTCGGGCAAGGGTGGCTGAGGGGCAAGACAAGTGCCTGCAGCTGCACTTTACATCGCAGGAGTCACGCGAGGACCTTGAAGAGCAGAAGTGTGGGTTAACAGAGACAGGAAATGGCAAGGCCCAGCGAGGGAGGTGGGGCCCAGGGATGGCTGGAGCTCAGGGGAACAGCGCAAGGGGCAGACGAGGAGGACAGCGGAAGACTGCAGAAGGCAATTTCCGGTTCCTCCAGAAAGGTGAAGAACGAGTCTTTCAAAATGTGCAACAGTGTGATGGATGCCAGGTGAAAGAAGGCATGACCAATCGTCTCCCTGACTGCACATAAACAGAGAACAAGCTACACGTCTCAGAAATGGGCCTTGCTAGTTACTGTTTTTTGGACACTACTAAAATTTTATTAAGAATTATGAATAATGGTGATAATATATACATATAAGAGAAATACACAGTTCAGGACTACCACTGGTGAATCAGTTTTCACATCAATATATAGAAAATAGTAATCACATCTTTCTTGCTGTGCTGTTCTTGCTCTTGTTTATTTGTTGGGTTTTTTTTGGAGACAGGGTCTCATATGCATTTCAGGCTGGCCTTGAACTCACTTTGTAGGCCAGGCTGGCCTCAAACTCGCAATGATCCTCCTGCTGATATTGCAAACGTGCACCACCACACCTGGCTTGTTTATTTATTGGACTATGGCTTTTGTCTTCATTTGAAAGCAGGACAATCATGGGGCATGGTGGTGCATGCCTGTAATCCCAGCACTTGGGAGGCTGAGGCAGGAGGATCATTGCAAGTTTGAGACCAGCCTGGGCTACACAGTGAGCTCAAGGCCAGCCTGAACTGCAAAGCAAGACCCTGTCTCAAAAAGACAAAAAAACCCCAACCAAATAAACAAAAACAAAAGAAACTAGGATATATAAAAAATGATAGTTTATAAAATAATCTTTTTTCTCTACACAAAGACAAAAAAGTACCTACTCAATATTTTTGATGAATAAATAATATTTTCAGACAGACGAAAGTATATGCAGTAAAATAAATTTTCTATTACCCTTTGCTCCAGAATTTTGTTTCCTTTCCTAGTGGAAAGCAGTTGCCAGTTTTAAAAGAAATACACTACAGGTGTGCAAAGGCGAATAAACATACAAACTGTATCATGTGAAGCAATTTGTTGTAAACAAATTACCCCCAAACAATAAACATATATGATGGTGCATTTTCTCTGAGCTCTGTGGCTAAGCTGGCCCTCCTGCTCTGCCTTTCACAAGGCTGGAGTCCAGGTGCCACCTGGTGCTGTGGTCCCCATATAGCCCAACTCGAGGGGGTGTTGGCAGAGTTCAGTTCCTCACAGGTTGTTGGACTGAAGGCCTCACTTGGTTGCTGGCTTTGGATCTGAGGTTTCCCTCATCTTTGTGCCACGAGGGCCTCTCCCCGGGGCACCTCCCAGCATGGCAGCTGGCACCACTGGAGCAAATGAGAGAAAAGAGCCCAAAGAGGCCAGAAAGGCAAGAAGCCAAAGGTTATTATTATTATTATTATTATTTGTAATTTAATCTCCTAAGCGCTTCCAATCATTTTTGCGGAAGTTCTATTTGTTAGAAGCCTATCGCTGTGTTGGGCCCACACTCAGGAAGTTATGTACAGGCATGATCAGAGGTGAAAGATCAATGTAGGCCATCACAGGAGCTGCTTACCACACATTTGTGCACTGTATATCTATAGGTGCCTTTAAAAAACACACGAAATTCTCTACCTTGCATTTGTCATGCTGCAGCGCGTCCTGGAGCAATGTCCTAGGCGTATATAAATCTCCTCCTCATTCTTCTACCAGTGGCATTGGATTTCAGCTTCATCTACATAGCAGTCTTTGGCAGTGCTGTAGCTTAAAGTCCCATATTGGTGAACATGGGGCCTTTTAGGTCTTTTGCTCTAATGACTTTTGCTGCATGTATTCTTTACCTGTGTGACAGTGGATCCTAACAGGTAAAGGCTTACAAGTGGAATTGCTGAGTCAAAGGGCATATGCAGTTCACATTTTGATAGCTGTGGCCAAACTGCCATCCAAAAGAGGTTGTACTAATTTATCTTCAAACCCTGTCATGGCTTGTATTTAGATGTCCTCCCTGGCCTCCTGTGCCATAGATGCGGCTTCTTGGAGGTGGCTGAATTCTGGGCGTGTGATACCTAAATTGATTTAGCATAGATTTGTGTGTGGATAATAGAAGCCCCACCCTGGGTGTGGGTGGCACCACCCAAAAGACTTGTAGCCTGGATGAAATATAAAGGGACAGAAGACAGGCTACTGCTGCTGCTGCTGCTGCTGCTGCTGCATCCTGCCTGCTCTGCCATGGACTGTTTCTCCTCTGCCATGCCCCTCTGCCTTGGAGCCAGCTGACTATGGACTGAAATGTTTACAAACTGAGCCAAAATAAATGTTTCCTCCTTTAACATGCGGGTGTTGGGTATTTTGTCTCAGCAATGAGGAGGGTAACCAAGACAAACCCCAAAATGTAAGAACTGTCTAGTGTATACACAGCTTCTTCAAGAATGTTTTTCACAAGTTTTAATGAAAAAGGAGAAGAACAAAACTAAGTATCAGTCTACTAATCTGAACAAACTGGAGCAGTTAATTTGTATCAATTAAAAATGGGATAAGGGGGCTGGGGATATAGCTCAGCAGCACAGTGCCTTGTCTGGCAAGCACAAGCTCCTGAGTTTGATTCCCAGTACAAAAAAAAAAAAAAAAAAAAAAAAAAGAAAAGCAAAACATAGACAAAGTTTTTTAAAAAAGGGGATGAGGCTTTGTTATTTGTTTAGTGTCATCTAGATTTACCAAGAATTTTTCCTAGTGTAACATATAAGTGAGAGCTGGGACCCCTAAGTATAAGCACCTGTGTACCTAGTGCTCTGTTCTGGAACCTATCATCACTGTAACCTTAGGTTATATTTCTCCTCTAAGGATCATGTGGATTTCTTAAGAGCACTTAGTAGTTAGCTTATAAAACCCATGTTTACATGGAGGACACAATACTAGTAGGCAGCAAACCATGTTTACCCTGAGTAATTATAAGCTTTGGAAACTGCACAGTTTCATCTGTGTTTGTCTTTGTCTTTTCTCCTGATGTTTCAGGCATTACAAAGATAAGAGACAGCTAGGTATGGTGGCCTATGTCTGTCATCCCAGCTACTCAGGAGGCTGAGGGAGGGGGATCACAAGTTCGAGACCAACCTGGGCAGTTTATTTTAAAATTTATTTTATTTTTTTGTCTTTTTGAGACAGGGTCTCCCTATGTAGTTCAGGCTGGCCTTGAGCTCACTTTGTAGCCTAGGCTGGTCTCGAACTTGCAAGGATCCTCCTGCCTCAGCCTCCCAAGTGCTGGGATTACAGGTGTGCACCACCACAGCTGGCAACCTGGGCAGTTTTGCAAGACCTTGTTTCAAAATAAAAATAAAAAAGGCTGGGGATGTATCTTAGCAATACAGCACCCCTCAGTTGGGTCCCGGGTACAACCAAACCAAACCGAACCAAACTACACCACACCACATAATGTTAGGATAAAAGAAGTCTAAGTTTGTATGCTCTACTTTCCTTCAGATTCTGGAATCCATTCTAACCAGCTGTCTTCTGTGTATTTTCACGGAGAAATATATATTTCCACAAGGAAGACTGTGCCTTTATTAAAGGGTTCTAGAGATTTAAACTATTTTGTACATTCAGTTGAAATCAGAGATCAGTCATTCTGTGCCTGCATCCAAAGCTTTCTCGCCTGCCTTAGGGAATAACAAGGAGAAGTCTTTGTTCCTTTTCAGCAGCTCCCACAGCTTCCTACAGTCTTCTGTAGGAGGACGATTTAATGTGCATAACTCCTCTTCCCAGGACTTGGTTTTCACATCTACCATCACATGGACTCCTTTTCTCTGAACATATTCTTGCCCCAAGATTCAAACGCATGTCAAGCATGGCGGCCTTACAGTGCCTGCCTTCCTGCGGATCCCCACACGACAGTAGGTGTCCGCTTAGCACCAGTGCCCGAGAGCATATACAAAGACAAAGAGCTGTCATAAATTCAGGAATGGCTGGACAATAGCCATAGCGACATTATGTACTGTAGCCAGAAGTTAGAAATTCTGGGTTTGATCCCCACCACCTCAAAACAAAAAGCACCACCCCGCAAAAAGGAAGGAATTAAATTCTGACATATGCTACAGAAGGTTCAATGGTGGGTGC
Source organism: Chinchilla lanigera (assembly GCF_000276665.1). NCBI lineage: Eukaryota > Metazoa > Chordata > Mammalia > Rodentia > Chinchillidae > Chinchilla > Chinchilla lanigera. The sequence continues at coordinate 2,940,190 of NW_004955508.1, read as the reverse complement.
CAGGGACCGAGGAAGGGGATCATGGGGCTACGTTACATTGCCCAGGCTGGCCTTACACCTGGCCTCAGCCCACCCATCTCATTCTTCTGAGTGGCTGGGAGTGCAGGTAGGCAGCACAGTGCCCCTCTGGAATTCTAATTTAATGGGTACAGAATTTCATTTTGGGGATGAGACAAAGTTTCTTCGACAGTGGAGGTGGTTGCACAACAATGTGAATGTACTTAAAGCCACTTGGGATGGTTAAAATGGCAAATTCTGCCACATATATTTATCACAATAAAATTATTACACGCAGCAGCATTGTCGAATGTTGGAAAAATAGTTGTACATGGATCTGAGGCTGTTATGCATAGGCTCTGCAATGAGTTTGCCCATGGTCTTCCCCTCCTGACATCTCCTTCGTTCCACAGCGGGTCTCTGCGCTTGGTAGCACTGTTTCCCCAGGCAGAGGTGACCGGACCAAGCACAAGCAGCTAAGCTGAGCTGGACTACTCAGAACCTCACTCCTGAGAATGTAGAACTTGATCTCAGGAACTTTTTGTTAGTCTTTGTGTAGGGGTAAAAACGATCTGGCCTGGTTGGGATCTGTAAGTAGTCATAGTTGTCTGTTCATTAATTTACTCAACAAACACTTATTATTGGCCCACTCTGCCAGATAATGTGCCCCTGGCCTCCTAGAGAAGCAAAGCCAGCTAGACTGTACAGAAATGATCACTCATTATCACTGGTATTTTTGTTATCTCTAATATTTCGTGGGCTGTTCCCTCCTAAGTAAATAAAACAGTATACCATGGTTTTATCACATTTAACTTCCAAGTTTCTTTTTTTTAGTATTTTTTCAGCACTGGGACAAACACAATTACTCAATGAAAGCTTGACTGATGAGGGCAGGACATAAGTTTTTTTTTTTTTTCTCGTTGAGACAGGGTCTCTCTCTGTAGCTTAGGTTGGCCTTGAACTGACTGTGTAGCCCTGGTTGGCTTTGAACTCGCAGCAATCCTCCTGCCTCAGCCTCGAGAAAAATTTTAAATTGTGTGAAGAGCACCAGAGCTCACTCCCAGGAATTTCCTGTGTGCGCACAGGAAATCTGCGACAGTGTGTGTTTGTTTATAAACTGCAGCAGCGCCACCACGTGGTGAAGCAACAAAGGATGACTGGGTCTGCGGAGCTTGCGTGGAAATAGGTCAGTTTGTGACAAAAAAATTAAATGGATGAAAAGACATTTCTATTACTGTGATTGAAGGGAGATTTTAAAGTCCGTTTTAAATCAGCATCATTAAAGCTGGGGGTGGTGGCGCATGCCTGTAATCCCAGCACTCCAGAGGCTGAGGCAGGAGGATCGTTGCGAGTTTAAGACCAGCCTAAACTGCATAGGGAGACCCTGTCTCAAAAAGACCAAATAAATAAATAAATAAATAAATAAATAAATAAAATAAATCAGCATCATTTTAATTTTTTAAAGATGAGACAACATTGTGCCAATGTTCCTGAGAAGCTTGTAGCAGTTACCAAGGATTAAATCTTGACAGCTGGCTGTGAATCCCCAGGGCTCTACATAGTGTCCTTCATGGACCACTTCCTGTTTCCTGGACAGCAATGCCAGTCTCCTTCTGTGCTTCCAAAAATCCATCTCTGATGTTGATGTCCTTCACTAACAAATACTCACCGAGGGCCCATATGGTGCTTCCTCTGTTCAAGGCACTGTAGATGGAGTGAAAAGAGCACACTGAAGTTTCACGCTTCACTTGCAACACTCTCACTGTGACAGTTGTTTCCTTTATGCCCCAGAAGTCCTGTGACAAGAGAGACCCACCTCATCCCCTCTGTCTTGATCAGAGACCACTGTGTTCATCAGCACCATGCCCGTGTCAATGCTCTGCTGATCAAAGCTGTGTTCTACTGGCCAGGGACAAAATATATAAACAGAAATTTTTATAGCTCCTATAGGCTGAGCAACAACCTTTCCAAAGATGTCCATGTCCTAATCCCTAGAACCTACAAATAGGAGCCTTACATGGCAGGGAGGCTTTGTAGAAGTACTAAGTGAAAGCTCTTGAGGTGAGAGATGTTTCTAGATTGTCAGAGTGAGACCGATGTAAGGGTCCTTATTAAAGGGAGGTAGGAGACTTAGAGATGTAAGGAAGGAGGCAGATGTTGCAGAGAAGATGCTGCATTCTTGGCTTTGAAGATGTTGGATGGGCCCACAAGCTAAGAAATGTAGGTGGACTGCAGAAGTTGGAAAAGGCAAGGAAAAGGATGCTCCTCCAGGGCCTCCAAAAGGAGGACAGGCAAGGCCTCCTAGCACATTTTAGACTTCTGACCTCTAGAATAGTTAAAATAATACCTGTGTGCTGCTAAAAACTAGCTTTAGCCAAGCACAGAGGTGCACCCCTGTAATCCCAGCTCTTGGGTGGCTGAGGCAGGAGGATCACTGCAAGTTCAAGGCCAGCCTGGGCTACGTGGTGAGTTCACAGTGAGAACTACACAGTGAGAGCCTGTCTTAAAATAAATAAATAAATAAATAAAAGAACCCACCCAAACAACAAACCAAGAGAAAAAAACCCCAAAACCAAAACAAACAAAGAAGAACCCACTAGATTTGTGGTAATTTGTTACCGAAGCAGTAAGAATCTATATCAGTTTCTGCATGTCCTGCTAATCTGCCTTCCACACTGCCTGTTCTCGCCAGGAACAGAACAGGTATTTCCGTTTTGCTTCTGTTTGGTCTCAAGTCATGGCGAAGTCTGGATTTGTGTTGACACAAGCCAGCGTTTCTCAACAGGCTTGTCTGACCGTTGTCTTTCTTTGGTGTTACCCTCCCAGCCCCTGAGTTTTTTTTAATGTGCATTTTAAATTCTGAATCTTCAGTCCTATGGTTTCCAAGAAACACAATATATAATTCAGTGTACAACCCAGAAGTTATTCTCATCGTGAGGACACTAGAAGCATTCTCAGTGAAGTCAGGGGCAAGACAAGGCTGTCCACTAGCACTCTTTCTCAGCATTATTCTGGAGGGACTGACTGACATAATTACCCAAAGAGGATAAGAGATGTAAAAGAGGAAATAAGCTTCTAACTATTGCAAGTGATACCATTACCTATCTGAAAGTAAAGGGGATGAACTGGAAAACTGCAAAGAGTGAAACTATTCGAAAACATATTACACATTAACGTGTAACAATAATAAACAATTACTTGGGACATATACAATGAGAGAAAAACCTTATTCTATTCATAGCACCAACAGAAACGATACAATACCTAAGAATTAACATAACAGGAAATACGCAAAGTCAACGTGAAGCAAAAGAAGAAAGGTAGGCCGGGTTAACAGAAAGACTTACTAGGTTAGCAGCACCAAAGCAAAGCCTTACATACTTAATACTATAGCAGTTAGGCCTGTCACTAATAACCAAGTATAGTTGATAAGGGAAATAGTCTTGTTTTCATTTTTCTCTTTATAACCTCATTCTCCATCAAGTCCCACTCCCTCTTTTGAGAAAGGGTCGCACTTTTCATTCGGGCTGTCTTTGAATTCAATATATAGCCCAGGTAGGCCTCAGACTCAAGGCAATCCTCCTCCCTCGACCTCCTAAGTGCTTGGATTATAGGCATGTGTCACCATACCTTTGATATTATTTGGTTTTGTTTGTTTCAGTCCTCTGGGGCTCTTCACTGGGTGGAGCGCATAGGTTAAATGAGGCTTTTTCTGTGGTGGTCCAAGCCACGTCCAACTTTCAATAGCCAGGGCACTGGCAAAAGAGGGTGCCCTGCTGGCGTGGTGGTGTACGCCTGTAATCCCCGCACTCAGGAGGCTGAGGCAGGAGGATGGTTGCGAGTTCGAGGCCAGCCTGGGCTACAAAGTGAGCTCAAGGCCAGCCTGAACTGCACAGGGAGACCCTGTCTCAAAAAGACAAAAGGAAAAAAAAAGACAAAAGATTGTGTCCTACTGGCTGCTGTTGGTTCACATGATCTGCCACTGGCACGCTGAGTCCTCTTTTCTCTGTCTGTCTGTCTCTCTCTCTCACACACACACACCCTATTTCCTCAGCATTCCATTTGGACCATCCTAAATGTTATTACTCTTGGTACAATCACTGCTACAGAAGCAAAGCAATTTTTATCAGGATAATAGTTAAAAGAGTGGCTTATTTTGTCTTTACCATGTCACCAGCCCTTTCTTAAGTTATGTGCTTTTCGTCATCATTCTTACCTATCTTTTACTTCCCAGGTATTTTTGGTTTAAAAAAAGAATGACACTGATGAGGGCAGTAGCACACACCTGAAATCCCAGCTACTTGGGAGGCTGAGGCAGGAAAATTATAAATTTTAGGCTATCTTGGGCCCAGCCTCAAAATAAATGAAAAGGGCTGGGGATGTAGCTCAGTGGTACAGCAGCCTGGGTTTCATCCCTAGTATTGAAGGAAAACTAAAAAGACCTGGCACTGCATATTATTGTCAAATAAATTCTATATATATAATCAATGAGTAAGGTAATTTTTTTAGTGGTGGGTGGAGATAAGGGGGCAAAGCTGCTGTTGCCACTGAAATCTTTTGTTTTGTTTTGTTTTGTCTTTTTTTGAGACAGGGTCTCAGTGTGCAGTTCCGGCTGGACTTGAGCTCACTTTGTAGCCCAGGCTGGTCTTGAACTCACAAAGATCTTCCTGCCTCAGCCTCCCAAGTTCTGGGATTACAGGCGTGTGCCACTATGCCCAGCTGCCACTGAAATCTTAACTTGCAAGGCAGGCACTTTGGGGTGGGTGTGAAGCAGAAAGTAAGTCCATAGGAAGGAAATGAAATGAAAATCCATACAGGTCACACAGTCCCTGGATGCTGTGCCCCACTGGAACCACGAAGATCTCTCTTGGAAAAGTCTACCTGGGATCTTAGTTATCTCTTCATTTTCTTCCTTCAGACTTTCACATGCTAGAAACGCTGTAAATGACAAATGAGCAGATGGATGGGACTGTGCATTCACCATCTGTTATGGTTGATACATTGTGTCAACTTGGGGAGTCTAGAGGTTTGGCTAAGTGACTTACCAGGAAGCCAGAGTGCTTACTTTGTATATATCCTGAGCCTGTGGAAGAGAAGGGCAAAGATTATGTGAGAGCTACACGCCCCTTAGGTGGGGGTAGCCTGTTTACAAAGTAAGGCAGGGAAAAAAGCTGCTTGCCGCCATTCCTCTGGTTTTGCCCTGGCTGCTTGCTGTTCGGCTGCCGTTCCCCCCTTTGCTCTTGTTGCTTTGCTATCTTCTGCCTCGGAGCCAGCCAAGTATGGACTGAAACCTCCACAAACTGTGAGCTAAATAAACCTTTCCTTCCTTCATTTTGGACATTGGGTATTTTGTCTCAGCAACAAGAAAAAAGTAACCAAGACACCATCCTATATCTGGAAGCCTGGAGAGCAGGGGAAGCAGAGGAAAAATTCTCCACAATGAAAGCAGTGTCAGCTGAGAGCAGGCCTTCATCCAGCACAGGTTCTGGCTTTCAGGAATCATTTTTAAGGTCTCCATCTCTCAGTGTGCAAGGTGCCCACGACATTTGTATTGTTAAATGATCACTCCACCCCACCAACCCCATTTGAAAGGAAATGTAAAAATTTTATTTTATTTTTAAGGAAGGAAATGTTTATTTAGCTCACAGTTTGTGGAGGTTTCAGTCCATACTCAGCTGGCTCCCAGGCAGAGTGGCACATGGCAGATGGGCAACAGTTCATGGCGGCAGAAGACAGCAAAAGCAACAAGAACGAAAAGGGAAGAGCAAAAGAGAGAGCAAGAAATGTAAAAATTTTTAAAGAGACTCTAAAATTACTGTGGGTCCTAGACCCTGAGCCTTCTGTCCCCTCCTTGATAAACTGGTTCCCTGTGCCTGGAAGACTGGCCATTAATGTGTCTATCGTCACCCTGGGTAAGATCTGTGCTTTATGTCAGAAGTAGAAAATCAAAATGTGCACAAGAAAATTGGGTATAGGGAACCTGTTTTCAGGTGAGAGCCTGGGCAACTGGGGTGCACAGCCTTGTTCCCCACTTGTTCCCGCAGCTCACCTTAACTGGAATGTCACCCAGTGTTACCAGACTTTCTCTGCTTTTAAGAAAAGCTCAATTTTTTAGTGGCAAATACCTGTATCCCCAATATTCTGGAAGGCTGATGCAGGAGGATTTCAAATTTGAGCTCAGCACAAGCAACCTAGAGACTTAGTGATTTTTTAAGGCCCTGTCTCAAAAAAAGGGCTGGAGATACAGCTTCATGTGAAGGTCTTGGGCTTGGATTTCACCTCCAGCACTGGAAGAAAAACAAAGTCAATTTTATTTAGACCGACTTTTAAATGCCAGCTCAAATTTCAAACACAAATGCTCTCTGACCCAAGCAAAACACCTCCATGAGTGTATCTGACACTACTTTGTAAGATCTGCTGAACCTGGTCACTGCGGAGAGAGCCCTTGAAAACAAATGGCAAAATAGAGAATTCATGTATCAGGAAGAGGAAACCCGGATGGTCTTCTTGTGCTGGTGTGCTACAGACTGTGATTACTGCTACTCACGTGTAGTCCTTTGGTAATAGTAAATGCAAACCTAATTAAATTCCCAATACTGTAAAATTCTGGTTGGACTCTGCATGCTGTCAGCTGCCATTAGTTCGAAGTTTGAGTAATATGGCCATGATTTTAACATATTAAGAACTCTTCTTATAATTGTGGTTTTTATTTTTTAAAGCCCACTTAATTAGGTCTTAATAAGGGCCTATATACTTGTCAGATCACATCTGTCTGCCTTGATTTGGGGCTTATTGTATAAAAATAGAAGCCTGCAATTTTTTTTTTTTTTTTTTTTTTTTTTTTGGTCATTTTGAGACAGGGTCTCGCTATGCAGCTCAGGCTGGCCTTGAGCTCACTTTGTAGCCCACGCTGGTCCCGAACTGACGATGCTCCTGCCTCAGCTTCCAGAGTGCTGGGATGACAGGCATGTACTACCATGCCTAACTCATTACTTTTTATTCTTTTGGGGTATTTAATAAAAATTGTTTTTAAAAGAAGCAGAACTTTGGGGCTTTGACCGAAAAGCTGCATATACTCACCTCAGAGGGACAAAGTCAGCCTGTGACATTGCCAGGACACCATTAGGCCCACCCACTCCCTTTGTCTCTCCCTTGCATAGCTGACAAGCTCACTTTCTAATCCTAGAAAAAACAAACAACAAAGACCTAGTGTGATAAACTCCTTGAATACAAAAGCATAGGTTCCTCTAGAAATAGAAGCAGGAGCTCCAATTTAGGCTGGCGGGGGAGGAAGGTCTGTGAGTCTTCCTGAATTAAACGGCATCTGCAGTAAGAGAAGAAGATGGATTTAGACCTCAGTTAGAAGGCAGGGCAAAGATGAGGAACAGGCTCGGAATTGAAAAAGTGCGATAGAATCTGAGACTGGAAAGAAATTCAATTAGGTTGGAGGATAAAAAGTATCGTTCTATTTTAAGTTCATGGAGAGCCAGTGTGGCTTGCTGATCTCTCCACCTTTGCTTGTTTCTAGTGTTCCTCCTCTGCTTTGTCTTAACAGTACAGGAGGCCTGGCCCCCTCATTCCTCAGTGCCTGTCATCTAGGCTTCCGACCTTTCCTAAGGGCCGGCCATGTGGCAGATGGTGTTCTGGAGTTCCTTACCCGGGCTCTCTGAACCTTCCAAAAGACAAGACTCCTTCAGACCTGGTGCAAAAGCGTTCTCTGGGAAGCCACCCCTGGCCTCTTCATACCTCCCCTACTCTCAGAAGTAATTAGTCTTTCAGACTTCCCTCACTCACTAGCGGCGGCATCAATTTAATTATGCATAGTGTTGGTTTCCAATTTCCTTGTCTCCCTCCTTCCGAAGTTTTAAATCCCATGTAGCCTGTATACTTACCTAAGAACTATAATGCTTTCAGCAGGCTTTTAGACACAAAATGGGGGCTCAAAAGTATTTTGAATAAATAAATTAGGGGCAGAAGATCATGAGTTTCCCTCTCCCTCAAGACAGTATTTTACTTTTGTTATTTTTTGACAGGGTCTTGCTGTGTAGTTCATGCTGGTCTTTCATTCATTATGTAGCCCAGGCTGGCCTTGAACTCACAGGGATCCTCCTGCCTCAGCCTCCTAAGTGCTGGGATTACAGATGTACAACACCAAACCCGGCAAGGGCAGTACTCTAAAATAAAACTCTGACCACATCACAGCCCCACTCAAACCTGTTGAAGGCCACTCTTCATTCTCACACTAGAATTCTAACTCATCTCAGACACTGGGTACCTCAGGGCCCTGCTGTCATCTACCTCTCTAGCCAGGTCCCTCCCCATACCCGCCTGACTAAACTCTACTGCTTATGTCACCTGCACAACAGGCCATACTGATTCACACTACACAGAGGTAGCTTGTACTTTAACCATTCCTTTAGTCTTTGGAAAGCCTCTTTCATGTGCCTTGCCTAGCTCGGATCGGTATGACCTCCTCAAGGAAGCTTTCCTTCTCTAAATGCAGATCCAGATCTGGATTAAGAATTTTTTAAAAAGTAGTAAGTTCAAAAAAGTTTATATGATTAAAAATGACAACGAAGCTGGGCATGGTGGCACACGCCTGTAATCCCAGCACTTGGGAGGCTGAGGCAGGAGGATCGTTAAGAGTTTGAGACCAGCCTGCGCTACAAAGTGAGCTCAAGGCCAGCCTGAACT